>NC_057799.1:180845750-181074489 GCF_018294505.1 Triticum aestivum
ACGCGGGCCGCGGGGGCCGGTGGACGGGCCCGGCGGGCCGGCGGCGGCGGGACGGTGGAGTGCCATGTGGCGCACGCCGGTAGGCTCGGGGCGGCGGCGGCGATTCGTCCGGTGGCGGCGGACGTGTCCGGTGGCGGCGGAGGGCGATTTTTTAGGGTTTGGACGCAATTTTCGGAGGGGGAGGTGTTTATATAGGCATAGGGAGCTAGGAGAGTCCAAATGAGGCACGGTTTTCGCCCACACGATCGTGATCGAACGACCGAGAGCATGGAGGGGACTTAGATGGGTTATTGGGCTGTTTGGAGGGGGGTTTTGCTGCAACACACAAAAGGCCTTTGCGGTTACCCGGTTAACCGTTGGAGCATCAAACGACCTCCAAATGGTACGAAACTTGATAGGTGGTCTACCGGTGGTATACCAAGGCCACTTGGCAAACCTCGGTCCATTCCGAAAACGTTTAACACCCGCTCAGGAAAAGAGACAAGAGGGGTGCGCCGGTGCATGTGGGAGTGTCGGATTGCAAACCGGACAATGGGGAAAATGCTCGGATGCATGAGACGAACATGTATGCAAATGAGATGCACATGATGACATGATATGAGATGCATGACATGAACAAAATGCAAAACGAAAAACAAAACACGACCACAAAGAGGATATCATAACACATAGCCGAAAATGGCAAGAGTTGGAATTACAAATATGGAAAGTTACATCCGGGGTGTTACATACAGGTTCCTCATGCCAGCATGCCCTAGCCTCTGATGCTAGAGCCAGCATTCTGAAGCTTTTGCTAGAAGACATACGGCAAGCTGTGGTCCTGATGAGAAATCTACCATGTACAAATCATCTTTCCGATACCCTTCAAAGACTAGAGACTTGTCAAATTCCATTAGAACAAGGCAACGATATTTTCCAAATATCACAATCATGTTCAAGTCACAAAGCATTGAGACAGACATTAAGTTGAAACCAAGGGATTCAACAAGCATCACTTTATCCATGTGCTGATCCTTTGAGATTGCAACTCTACCTAGAACCAATACCTTACTTTTACCAGTGTCAGCAAATGTGATGTGGCTCTTGTCAGATGGACGTAAGGTTGAGTCCATGAGAAGACTTCGATCACCAGTCATGTGGTTAGTGCATCCACTGCCCATAATCCATTCTGAAGACTTTGGTGTCATACCCTACAGTACAGTTAGGGGGATAGGCTTCACCAAGAGTATTGTGAAGCATAAACATTTGACGCACAAGAGGATTATCAAAGCTCAGATCAAGGTTAGGACTGATAGGATGATTGGCAAGCGATTCAGGAACAAAATACATAGTAAGACCATTTGGGCATTTTATCTTGTGCCCCACAAGATGTTTAGGTCCCCAGCAATAGCATCAGACGCTTTTTATTTTTGGCTGGAGACCTTTCCCTGTAAAAGAGAGTTAAGTTTTCTTAACCACCCACATTTTCAGGGGTGGCTTTGAAGCAATGAGTCTAAGTGCAGCATTTGAGAACTTTGGCTTTGCAGCCCTAGCAAATAGCCTTGCAGGAGATGAATGATACTCATATGAATAAGCAGAAAAGTTCTTAGTTTTATGAACATAGAGGTTTGAAGAAACACTCTCATATTCATAAGTCTGAGTATGATTTCCCTGCAAAACATTGGTGTTAGGGTGACTCAGGTGAGTCCTCTGTCTCTATGACGCCTTTGGACCATATGAAGCCTTTGGTCTGGGGTTTGTCTTCTTCCCTTGTGGTGTCATGATGACATTCACAGGAAGATTCTCAAGACATCTTTTGGGCACCCAAATCTTCTTCATAGGTGGTCCATTCCTGCAGTTACTACCGATATACCTGGCAAACACTTCACCTTTCTGATTCTTCAACAGTTTATAGTTTGCATCTAAAGATTCATCAATGACAATTGGGTTAGCACAAGTGAAACCAGATAAGGCGGATGGGCCCACTAAAGGTCCTTTTGCAGCAACCCATGTGGTTTTGGGGTACTACTCAGGTTTCCAGTAAGAACCATCAACATTCATTTTTCCTCTCAAACCCAACACCCTCTTTCCTAGGGTTTCGGTTCAGAATCTGCTTTTTGAGGACATCACATAGTGTCTGATGCCCTTTGAGACTTTTGTACATCCCTGTCTCAAGCAATGTCTTTAACCTAGCATTTTCATCAGCAATAGAAGTGGTATCCTCAGCAGAGGCGTTAGTTACCACATCAGCAGTTGAAGATATTGCAACAGTAGCAGTAGTAGAACATTCAGCAACAGAAGTAGTGTTATCACGCTCAATGCTTTTTAGACATGGTGGTTCAAATCCTTCCTGAGTGGGACTGATCTGTTGAGCGCGAAGTGACTCATTCTCTTTTTGAAGATCTTCATGAGCCGCTCTCAATTTCTCAAGTTCTTGCTTCCTTTGAAGATAATCGTAGGAAAGCTTTTCATGAGTTGTTGAGAGCGTGTCATGACGACTTTCAAGTTCCTCGTACTTAACATGAAGATTTTTTATGTCTTCAATTAAGGACTAAGATCGGGTCATTTCCGCGTCCAACAGGTCATCACTTTTGTCTAACAATTTTTGAATATGTTCCATAGCTTTCTGTTGTTCAGTTGCAATTTTAGCAAGTGTTTTGTAGCTGGGTTTGGATTCACAATCAGAGTCATCTTCACTTGATGTTTGAAAGTAAGCATCGCGTGAGTTTACCTTGGCTCCACGTGCCATGAAGCAGTAGGTGGGGGCGGAGTCGTCCTTGTCATTATCATCAGCATTGGTGACGGAGCCATTGTCTTCAGTGTTGAAGATGGACTTGGCAACGTAGGCTGTAGCTAGAGCCAGACTTGCAACGCCAGAGTCGGACTCCTCCTCAGACTCCACCTCCGCCTCCTCAGAAGCAGACTCCTCCTCTGAATCCATCTCCTTGCCAACAAAAGCATGAGCCTTGCCAGATGAGCTCTTCTTGTGTGATGAAGACTTTGATGAAGACTTGGAAGAAGATTTTGAGGATTTCTTCTTCTTCTTGTCATCAGAATCATATTCCTTGCTCTTCTTCTTCTTGTTTTCATTGTCCCACTACGGACACTCAGAAATGTAGTGACCAGGTTTCTTGCACTTGTGGCATGTTCTCTTCTTGTGGTCATGAGTAGAAGCTTCATCATTTCTTGAGCTGGATCGTGAAGACTTTCTGAAGCCTTTCTTCTTGGTGAACTTCTGGAACTTCTTCACAAGCATAGCAAGCTCCTTTCCAATGTCTTCAGGATCACCAGAACTGCAGTCAGATTCTTCTTCAAATGTGGAAACAGCCTTTGCCTTCAAAGCGCGAGTTCGGCCATAGTTGGGACCATAGATGTCTCTTTTCTCAGATAGCTGAAACTCATGTGTGTTGAGCCTCTCAAGTATGTCAGACGGATCGAGTGTCTTGAAGTCAGGGCGTTCTTGAATCATCAGGGATAGGGTGTCAAACGAGCTGTCAAGTGATCTCAGGAGTGTCTTGACGATTTCATGCTTGGTGATCTCAGTGGCGCCGAGAGCATGAAGCTCATTTGTGATGTCAGTGAGGCGATCAAACGTGAGCTGGACATTCTCATTGTCGTTTCTGTTGAAGCGGTTGCGAAGGACACTGATCCTTTGATCTCTCTGGGTTGAGACGCCTTCATTGACCTTGGAGAGCCAGTCCCAGACCAGCTTCGACGTTTCCAGAGCACTCACACGGCCATACTGTCCTTTGGTCAGATGACCACAGATGATGTCCTTGGCAGTAGAATCCAGTTGAACGAACTTCTTGACATCAGCAGGGGTGACACCTTGATACATCTCCAACGTATCTATAGTTTATGAAGTATTCATACTATTATATTATCCATCTTGGATGTTTTATGGGCTTTACTATGCACTTTTATATTACTTTTGGGACTAACCTATTGACATGGAATTCCACCGCCGCAAGCCTCTGTAGCCACCAAAAACCAATCGCGACCCTGTTCCGGCACCCTGCCGGAGGGGGGATCCCTCACGGGTGGCCATCTTCATCATCCCGGCGCTCTCCATGACGAGGAGGGAGTAGTTCACCCTCGGGGCTGAGGGTATGTACCAGTAGCTATGTGTTTGATCTCTCTCTCTCGTGTTCTTGATTTGGCACGATCTTGATGTATCGCGAGCTTTGCTATTATAGTTGGATCTTATGTTTCTTCTCCCCCTCTACTCTCTTGTAATGGATTGAGTTTCCCCTTTGAAGTTATCTTATTGGATTGAGTCTTTTAATGATTTGAGAACACTTAGATGTATGTCTTGTGTGGGATAACCGTGGTGACAATGGGTTATTCTATTGATTCAATTGATGTATGTTCTGGTGATCAACTTGCGGGTTTCGCCCATGAACCTATGCATAGGGGTTGGCACACGTTTTCGTCTTGACTCTCCGGTAGAAACTTTGGGGCACTCTTTGAGGTTCTATGTGTTGGTTGAATAGATGAATCTGAGATTGTGTGATGCATATCGTATAATCATTCCCACGGATACTTTAGGTGACATTGGAGTATATAGGTGACATTAGGGTTTTGGTTGATGTGTGTCTTAAGGTGTTATTTTACTACGAACTCTAGGGCTGTTTGTGACACTTATAAGAATAGCCCAATGGATTGATTGGAAAGAATAACTTTGAGGTGGTTTCGTACCCTACCATAATCTCTTTGTTTGTTCTCCACTATTAGTGACTTTGGAGTGACTCTTTGTTGCATGTTGAGGGATAGTTATATGATCCAATTATGTTATTATTGTTGAGAGAACTTGCACTAGTGAAAGTATGAACCCTAGGCCTTGTTTCAACGCATTGCAATACCGTTTGTGCTCACTTTTATCATTAGTTACCTTGCTGTTTTTATATTTTCAGATTACAAAAACCTATATCTACCATCCATATTGCATTTGTATCACCATCTCTTCACCGAACTAGTGCACCTATACAATTTACCATTGTATTGGGTGTGTTGGGGACACAAGAGACTCTTTGTTATTTGGTTGCAGGGTTGCTTGAGAGAGACCATCTTCATCCTACGCCTCCCACGGATTGATAAACCTTAGGTCATCCACTTGAGGGAAATTTGCTACTGTCCTACAAACCTCTGCACTTGGAGGCCCAACAACGTCTACAAGAAGAAGGTTGCGTAGTAGACATCACACCTTCACCAGTCTTGCGAACGCCGTTCTTGACGACATACCATAGGTTGACATCAATGGCTTCAAGATGCATTCACATCTTATTCTTCCAGTAGGGGTAATTGTTGGGGATCGTTGCAGAAATTAAAAAAATTCTACGCATCACCAAGATCAATCTATGGAGAAACTAGCAACGAGAGAGAGGGGAGTGCATCTTCATACCCTTGAAGATCGCGATGCGGAAGCGTTGCAAGAACGCGGTTGGAGGAGTCGTACACGCAGCAATTCAGATCGCTGTCGATTCCGATCTAAACTCCCAACAACGGCGCCTCCACGTTCAACACACGTGGTGGTGTTGGAGCAGCGTGGTACTCCGGCAGGGCTTCGCCAAGCGCCGCGGGAGGAGGAGGACGTGTTGGAGAGGGGGAGGGCTGCACCTTGGATGTGGTGCGGCTGCCCTCCCACCTCCCGTCTATTTATAGGGGCAAGGGAGAGGGGGGCCGGCCCCCTCCACATGGATCTAGAGGGGGGGCGGCCAAGGGGGGAAGCTTGCCCCCCAAGCCAAGGGGGGCGCCCCCTTTAGGGTTTCCCCCCAACCCTAGGCCCTGGGCCCTAGGGGGTTTTGGCGCCCAGCCAACCTAGGGGCTGGTTCCCCTCCATATCCAGCCCATAGGGCCCTCCGGGGCAGGTGGACCCTCCCGGCGGACCCCCGGAACCCTTTCGGTGGTCCCGGTACAATACCGATAAACCCCCGAACACTTCCGGCGACCGAATAAGGACTTCCCATATATAAATCTTTGTCTCCGGACCATTCCAGAACTCCTCGTGACGTCCAGGATCTCATCCGAGACTTCGAACAACATTCGGTAACCACGTACAAACTTTCCCAATAACCCTAGCGTCATCGAACCTTAAGTGTGTAGACCCTACGGGTTCGGGAATCATGCAGACATGACCGAGACATCTCTCCGGCCAATAACCAACAGCGGAATCTGGATACCCATGTTGGCTCCCACATGTTCCACGATGATCTCATCGGATGAACCACGATGTCGAGGATTCAATCCATCCCGTATACAATTCCCTTTGTCAATCGGTGCGTTACTTGCCCGAGATTCGATCATCGGTATCCCAATACCTCGTTCAATCTCGTTACCGGCAAGTCACTTTACTCGTTCTGTAATGCATGAACCTGTGACTAACTGCTTAGAAACATTGAGCTCATTATGATGATGCATTATCGAGTGGGCCCAGAGATACCTCTCCGTCATACGGAGTGACAAATCCCAGTCTCGATTCGTGCCAACCCAACAGACACTTTCGGAGATACCCGTAGTGCACCTTTATAGCCACCCAGTTACGTTGTGACGTTTGGCACACCCAAAGCATTCCTACAGTATCCGGGAGTTGCATAATCTCATGGTCTAAGGAAAAGATACTTGACATTAGAAAAGCTTTAGCAGACGAACTACACGATCTTGTGCTATGCTTAGGATTGGGTCTTGTCCATCACATCATTCTCCTAATGATGTGATCCCTTATCAATGGCATCCAATGTCCATGGTCAGGAAACCGTAACCATCTATTGATCAATGAGCTAGTCAACTAGAGGCTCACTAGGGACATGTTGTGGTCTATGTATTCACACATGTATTATGATTTTCGGATAACACAATTATAGCATGAACAATAGACAATTATCATGAACAAGGAAATATAATAATAACCATTTTATTATTGCTTCGAGGGCATATTTCCAATAGTAATCAGTGCCATCGAAGACGGGGCACGCAGTGGAGACTTTGATTATCCCTGCAGTCGACATAGCTAAAACTCCAGGTGGTTAAACCGAATCACACAGAACAAGGGAGTACCTTGCTCTGATACCAATTGAAAGTGCTAGTTATCGACTAGAGGGGGGTGAATAGGCGATTTTTATGAAAGTCTTCAAAACATGAGAGTTTCGAAGACAAATAATAGAATTGAGCCTATTAACATGCAGCGGAAGGTAGACTACACTAGGCAAGCCATAGTCAAGTATTCAATGAAGTGAAAGCACGAAGACTAATAGCAGCTAGGTAGTAATGATCCGGATGGAAGATAGTATGAAGCCAAACAAAAATAGTAGTCACACAGTGAAGTCAAACAGATAATGCAAGCAGGCAACGACTTCACGAATACAAACTGTAAGTAAAGAGAGGGAGAAGATAGAACCAGTCGCTTGGTGAGGACAAGGATTTGTTGGACCAGTTCCAGTTGCTGTGACAACTGTACGTCTGGTTAGGGAGGCTGAGATTCAACTCAGAAGACCGCGTCTTCACCTTATTCCCCTTGAGCTAAGGACACCCAGTCCTCGCCCAATCACTCTGGTAAGTCTTCAAGGTAGACTTCCAAACCTTCACAGACTTCGTTCACCGGCAGTCCACAATGACTCTTGGATGCTCAGAATGCGATGCCTAACCGGCTGGAGGATTCACAGTCCTCAAGTGTAACAAGTCTTCAGATCACGCAGACAGAAAGACTTCAGTGATGCCAAACACTCTTTGGGCTCTGGGTGTTTTGGGCTTTGTCCTTGCAAGGATTTCTCTCTCTCAAATGCTTCGAAGGTGGGTTGCTCTCAAACGACAAAAGCCGTGTACTAACTCTGAGTAGCCACCAATTTATGGTGTAGGGGGTGGGATATTTATAGCCACTAGGCAACCCGACCTGATTTGTCCTAAATGACCCTAGGTCACTAAGGAACTGACACGTGTTCCAACGGTCAGATTTCAAACACAAGCGGCAGCTTGACTTGGGCTACAAGTAAAGCTGACTCATCCGCCTCTGGATAAGATTTGCTCTCATTGTCTTCGCTCGAAGACATAGGATTTGGTTGAGCATCACTTCAGTCACTCTGACTTTGTTCAGTTGGATCCCACTTAATAGTACGGTGGTTCCTATGACTCAACAAAGAAGAAAAGGAAACTACGAAACAACTATGTCTTCGCACTCTCTAGTCTACATGTGAATGTCTTCTTGAGTCATAAACTTCGATGTGATTGTCTTCACATACCACCATTGTCTTCAATGTCTTCATACATTTTTAGGGGTCATCTCCGGTAGGTAAACCGAATCAATGAGGGACTACTACCTGTGTTATCCTGCAATTCTCACAAACACATTAGTCCCCCAACCAGGTTTATCATCAATACTCCAAAACCAACTAGGGGTGGCACTAGATGCACTTACAACTAGTTCAACAACCTCCCCTAAAAAAACTAGTTCAACACTTAGCGCGTAAAAAAGAGCTACCCTACGTTTGCCATATTAAGGATAGTTTTAAGATAGATGGGGTATTAGTAAGGCTAGCTTGTCATTTTTGACTAACAAAGTGAAAGTTCAGCGCACAAGCCTAGTCATTAGCCTGACTCAAACCTTCAAATTATCAGCACTGGCGACACTAAAAAACAAACCCTAAAGATAGGGCATATTAAAAAAAACTAAGATGCAACTTTTTTCTAGAGGAATTAGGGAGCTTTAGAGCATCTACGACCACACATACCAAATCCAACACCTTATCCATCCACGAACCCGTCAGGGTGCGTTCGCGGACAGTGAACAACCAATTCTTAAATCACTGCGTCCAAAACCGTGATGAGGACATCAATAACATTGTTACAGCCACAGCCCCTGCTGCTATACATACTGGACCAATTACTAGAGCTCGCGCACGCCAATTAAATTATCAGGTACTTTCGTTTCTTGGTAATGATTCTAGTGTTTATGAGAATATGATGCTGCCTAAATTGGATACATTTGTTTTGCTTACAAATGAAGGGCCTAGCTTGGAGAAGGATGAACATTGGAGCAAGAACAAGCATGGAGTTGATGGCATGCGCAAGGGGAACAAGAACGGAGTTACAAGTGATGATTTCAGGACTTTGAAGCCACCATAAGGAGTGCATGAAGCCTTGAACGAAATATACAAGATGCCACTTCATAAATTTCGTCCAGAGCCTATTCTAGGTGCCGCGTCACCTTATTATTGGGCCAGGCCCATGTAATTTCGAAATACATAAGTATAGGCTGTTTTTAGAGTCCGTATGTGTGGGGAAGCAAGAGATATGGTTGGTTTCGGACCCCTTCCCCAAGGGCCACGAAATTCCCCCCTCTTCCTCCATATATACAACCCTTAGGGCACCGTTTAGACTTTGGGTTTTGTTTAGATTAAAGTTCTCCATAGCTGCAACTTCGCGTACTTCGTTTGTGTTCAACAACCAGACAAAGGCGTCACAGAACCCCACCTTGATCAGTAAAGCTTTCCTCTTATATTCGCAATATCTAGATTGCAATCTTAGTTTCTTGCTTGTTCTTCGTTTGCCTGCAGGAAACAGACCTTCGTGGTCAGGTTGATCGTGCTCCGGCGTGGTCAATAACCTCTCGGAGTTGGTTTAGTGATTGCTAAGGCACGACGTCCTCACTCGTTCGTAGTCGGATCGTCAAAGTCGACTTCCTCCAAAACGATAGCCACCATCTCATCGAAAGACGGGACACCTTAGCCTCTATCAAGTGGTATCAGATTTCCAGGTTGCTCGGTGAGATTTTACAGTTTTTCATAGTTTAGATCGAGTCTGTTTTTCATACCTACAGTCCACGACAAAGCCAAAAAAATTAGGGTTAGTTCATCATATCCGAACCAGTCTGAGCCTTTGCATAGTCTTTTCAGTATTTTACTTTGTTGAATTTGCGGTTGCATCATCGTGTCAAGTTGCTGGTCTTAGCGTCTAGTTTCCCTTAGAGTTTCGAGTTCTGTTCACAAGTTGTCACGCCGCCGCCGCACCATCGTAATCACTCCTGCCATCTACCACCACTGCTTGTCCGCCACCAATTTGTATCCATATACCACCACCAATCTGTATCCATATACCACCACCGCTGCCATATACCATCACCGCTGCCATATCTTACCATCCTATATCCACCACCAATCCGAGTCTTTTCATATTAGGTTTGTTTTCAAGATCCATCTATTTTCCGTTTTGTGTTTCCTTGCCTGAGTAGGTCTCGAAAAAAAGAGTCTGGAGACCCCGGGCAGTTTTTAGGCCAAAATTTCGGCGACCAAAAGTATTTTTTCCCTATCCTATTTTTAGGTCCCAGGGAGTGTTTTGAGACACTCGCCATCATAGTGATTTTTGTCGCACTTTTTCGTCGTCGCAGCCCTGATTTCCGAAAAAAAATCCAAAAAAAAATTCCGTGCCTATCCTGTTAGTTTGACTTGGGAAGAGTTTTGAGACACTCGCCATTATAGTGATTTTTCGCAAAAAAAAGAGGAGCACAAAAAAAGAGCAAAAAAAAATTCAGTGTGCTTTTCCCTTGCTTACGTGCAGTGTCGTGATTTTATTAGTATTCTAGGCTCGCGTCTCTAGCACAATCTAGCCTAGGACCAGCACAGTACCATCGTTAAGCGTTTAGTCAACTTTGCATCTCTGAATTGATTATTGCTGACCCTTTTTGCTACCATCTTATAAGCCTTCCCAGCTCCACATACATCTACGTCGTGTGTTTGACTCTCCCTGGTAATCGCTTTATCCAAGCTTTGAGAGTTTTGACTACATCGGTTGCCGATCACCGCCTGCTGCTGGGTAAAGAACTGGTAAGAATTTGAGATTTGCTTGACGGATTTGTGACACCCACCACCACCACCACTTGTTAGTAGTCTGTAGGATCATATTCTTGTGTGTTTCTGTTGCTGCTAACCATGCCAGGATCACAAGCCCACGAGATTGACTGGGAGAACTTAACGAACAAGGAGCTTCATGATAAGTTTCAGCAAATGATGACTGAATAGGTGCAAGATGTGCTGAACAATTTTGAAGAGGCCATGGAGAAGATCACTGGCCTTGAGAAGACGTTTGAAACAAAGCTCGATAATAGATTTAATGAACTGCTTGCGCGTCTTCCACCGCCTGCTGCACCTGTCGCACCTCTACAACAACAACAACAACATCGCCTTCCAAATCAAGTGGGACGAGCACAGCGCGTTCCCCTTGAGCCTGGTCAAACTTCTGGTGCCGGTGTACCTACTGTTGATGCTTCTGTAGCTCCCGCTGCTACTGCAGAGGTGGAGGACCATTACGAGGATGAGGTTGATCAAAATCAGAACTACGTGCAACCACCAGCACCACCACCACCAGGTCATCCTCATGCATATCATCGCAACGGTAGGGCTGCACCACCACCTCAGGTACAAGCTCATGACCATCTTCCTAAACTAAAGTTGAATATTCCACCATTTGAGGGTAGATATGTTCCTGATATATATCTTACTTGGGAGTTAGAAACTGAACAACGGTTTACATGTTTACAATATCCTGAGGAGAGACGTGTTCCTGCTGCTATTTGTGCTTTCACTAGTTTTGCATGTGTTTGGTGGTCTGGACATTGTAGATTATATCTCATTCCAGCTACTTGGGCTGCTTTGAAAACCTGCTATGCGTACTCGTTGGGTTCCACCTTATTATCAACGCGAATTACTTCAAAAATTGCAGCGCTTAAGACAAGGGAAAATTTTGTAGAAGAATATTATCAGGAATTACAAACTGGCATGATTCGACGTGGTATTGTTGAGGAGAATGAAGCTATGCTTGCATGTTTTATGGGTGGATTAAATAGAGAGATTCAGACCATTCTAGAGTATAAGGAGTATAATAATATCACTCATTTATTCCATCTTGCTTGTAAAGCTGAACGTGAAGTGCAGGATCGACAGGCATTGGCGTGGACTAACTTTTCTGCAGGTCGACCTTCATCATGGACACTGCGTGCATCCTCTACTGCCACACATTCTACTGCACCGACACCTCCATCAGCTGCCACCTCCAGCCGTGATACAAGGAAGCAGGCACAACCATCACTATCTGCCAAGAGCACACCTATTGGGGCTGCACAGAGTTCTTCTTCCATGGCATCAACAGGGCACACAAGTGATATTATTTGTCGTCATTGTAAGGGATGAGGTCATTACGCGAGAGAATGCAAATCTCAGCGTGTGATGATTGCTACTGAGGATGGTGGGTATGAGTCCACTAGTGACTATGATGAGGAGACTTTGGCTCTTATTACACGTGAAGAACATGTTGGAGATGATTCTGATCATGAGATGCAATACATGGCTCCTGAAGATGCTGACAGATATGAATGTTTAGTTGCTCAACGTGTTTTGAGTGTGCAGGTCACACAAGCCGAGCAAAATCAGAGGCATAATTTGTTCCATACAAAGGGAGTTGTGAAGGAACGTTCTGTTCGCGTCATCATAGATGGAGGGAGCTGCAACAACTTGGCTAGCATGGAGATGGTGGAGAAGCTATCTCTCACCACAAGACCACATCCACATCCTTACTACATCCAATGGTTCAACAACAGCGGCAAGGTTAAGGTAACACGTACTGTTCGTGTGCATTTTAGTATCTCTACATATGCTGATTATGTTGATTGTGATGTGGTACCCATGCAAGCATGTTCCTTATTACTTGGTAGACCATGGCAGTTTGATAAAAATTCCATACACCATGGCAGAAATAATCAATATACTCTTGTTCATAAGGATAGCCATATTACTTTGCTTCCTATGACTCCTGAATCCATTTTGAAAGATGATATTAATAGAGCTAATAAAGCAAAACAGGAGAAAAATAAGAGTGAAAATTAGATTGTGGCAAAAGAATTTGAGCAACAAATGAAACCTAATAATAAACCATCTAGTGTTGCTTCTGAAATTAAATTGAAAAGTGCATGTTTACTTGCCACAAAATCTGATATTGATGAGCTAGATTTCAGCAAATCTGTTTACTATGCTTTTGTGTGCAAAGAGGCATTATTTTCATTCGAGGACGTGCCTTCCTCTTTGCCCCTGCTGTCACTAAAATTTTGCAGGAGTTCACTGACGTCTTCCCACAAGACGTGCCACCGGGATTACCACCTATTCGAGGGATTGAGCATCAAATTGACTTAATTCCCAGTGCATCGCTACCCAACCGTGCACCATACCCTACCAATCCAGAGGAGATGAAAGAGATTATGCGTCAAGTACAAGAGCTGCTCGACAAAGGTTACATACGCGAATCTCTTAGTCCTTGTGTTGTTCCTATTATACTAGTGCCTAAAAAGGATGGTACGTCGCGTATGTGTGTTGATTGTAGATGCATTAATAATATTACTATTCGCTATCGTCATCCTATTCCTAGGCTAGATGATATGCTTGATGAATTGAGTGGCTCTACAATTTTCTCCAAGGTTGATTTGCATAGTGGATACCATCAAATTCGTATGAAATTGGGAGATGAATGGAAAACAACATTTAAAACTAAGTTTGGTTTATATGAGTGGTTAGTCATGCCTTTTGGGTTAACTAATGCACCTATTACTTTCATGAGACTAATGAACGAAGTTTTATGTGCTTTCATTGGATGATTTGTGGTAGTCTATTTTGATGATATATTGATTTATAGCAGATCTTTGGAGGAACATTTGGAACATTTACGTGCTGTTTTTATTGCTCTACGTGATGCACGTTTGTTTGGTAACCTTGGGACCTTCTGCACCGACCGAGTATCTTTTCTTGGCTATGTTGTTACTCCACAGGGAATAGAAGTTGATAAAGCCAAGATTGAAGCTATTGAGAGTTGGCCGCAGCCCAAAACGGTCACACAAGTGAGGAGTTTTCTTGGCCTCGCTGGATTCTATAGGCGTTTTGTGAGAGATTTCAGCACCGTTGCTGCACCTCTCGATGAGCTTACAAAGAAGGATGTGCCTTTTGTTTGGGGTACCGCACAGGAAGAAGCCTTCACGGTATTGAAAGATAAGTTGACACATGCTCCTTTACTCCAACTTCCTGATTTTAATAAGACTTTTGAGCTTGAATGTGATGCTAGTGGAATTGGATTAGGAGGTGTGTTATTACAAGATGGCAAACCTGTTGCATACTTTTCTGAAAAATTGAGTGGGCCTAGTCTGAATTATTCTACTTATGATAAAGAATTATATGCTCTTTGTCGTGGAATTGTCACGGCAGATGTCCTCGAGCTAGGACTTAGTCGTGGAGCCATCGCAGCTAGGAAGCTTAAAGGGGTTAAACGGGACAAGGAACATGGGGGTTATACTGGTTTGGCCCCTTACGGTGAAGGTAAAAGCCTACGTCCAGTTGAGGTGGTATTGATTATGGTTTCGATGACCGGGGAGCTTAATCGCTATGCCTGGCTCTCGACGAGATCTTACTTATCCCAAAACCGCCGCCGGGTCGTCCCTTTATATAGAGAGGTTCACGCCCAGCGGCTCTCAGAGTCCCGGCCGGCTCATAAGAGTGTCCGGCTCGGACTCTCAACTATTCTTGCCTTACACTACAAGTTCCACCATAATGGCGGTTACCACTACGGGCCTTAAGCCATCTCCGGGTCTTAAGCCCATTATTGACCCACCGTCTTCAAGCTCGGTACTGGGCTTCGCGTGATGACCATTATGACGTAACCCGACCCCTCCTGGGCGGGTGACTCTAATGGTTATATCGTCAACATTAGGCCCCAGATTGATTTGAACCGGTTCATGTCAATCTTCAATTCCTTTGAGAGAAAAAATCTTTCGGCTTATGGTCGTGCGAAGGTTATAACCCGCCGTGACGTCATCTTCTGGAGTCCTGATAACCCGCCATGATGTCATCTTCCATTAAGTCCATTTTTTATTCTGTTATACTCCAACAGATCTTATCTTTAATGGCTATCCCGAAAATCGAGGCGCTTTCGTAGCGAGATAATCACGCCGTGGCCTCCTCGTTTCTCGCGCCCACTTATGAGCCTCACCTTATAAATAGCCCGGCCCATGAGCCTCCAGTTACTCGTCGCCTCCATCTTCTTCCTCCTCTCGCCACTGTACTGCCGCCCGAGCTCCGCCGCCGCTGCCGCGGGTCTCCTCGTCTTCGCCAACTCAGGCCGCTGCATCAACCTGACGTGACCAGAAAAACGCGACGAACCTCCGCAGTAACTCCGCATCTGTAAGTCCCTGCACCTCTCCGCCGTAGATCCGCATTTAGGGTTCCGCTGTTCTTCCTCTGTTCTTCGCTGTTCTTCTCGAGTTCCTTGTAGTTCTTCCACCGCAGTCATGTTTTGATCCAAAAGTAGTACGGAGCTCCTGCGGTAGTTGTTGCGCATCCATTTTTATGCTAGTAGATCCCCTTTGTCTGCAATAAGATCTCGTTCTGAATCCATGACCTTATTCTGCGTCAGTTCTAGGTCTAGAAATTTTTCTTTTTAGCCGACCGTTTGATCCAGAATAATTACTATGATCTGTGAAACTTGTTTGCGCCACACTTAGTCAAAAAATTGCATCTGTTTAGCTATGGCGGCTCACATTTCCGGCTTAAGAGAAGCCACGCGCTGTAAAATTTCTGGCTCATTTATGATCAAGCTGTAGACAACTTGAATTACTCACGACGCCCACAGCGGCTTAGATAACCCGACGGAATTAGCCATGTATCATTAGGCCCCTTCATAAGCCGCCATTTTGAGTGTTGAACTGTAAATTTCCTCCGGCTTATAATTGAACCGGACATTTCCCTTTTGTCATAGGCTTCATCTTTCACAATGCCACCCAAGGCTCCCAAGGCACCCATCACGTGCAACTGGATGAGATCCAATGTCACTGATGACACTTTAGCCGATTTCGTGAAGACGGGTTACCTGCCCAAGAAGGAGGTCATGTCTTATCGTGCCCCTGACCCGTCAGAGGTAAGACCTCAACCTAGAGATGGCGAAGTAGTGATATTTGCTGATCACATGAGTCGGGGCTTCGCACCGCCAGGCTCAAAATTCTTTAGAGAGGTTCTGAACTTCTTTGATTTGCGGCCA
Organism: Triticum aestivum; assembly: GCF_018294505.1. Lineage (NCBI taxonomy): Eukaryota > Viridiplantae > Streptophyta > Magnoliopsida > Poales > Poaceae > Triticum > Triticum aestivum. Next base: position 180,861,783 of record NC_057799.1, read on the forward strand.
CAAGACATAGGACCCAATTCCGTGTCAAATATTTGCAATTTTCAAGTATTCTGCGAAGTCTATCTTGGAGAAGAGCCCAGCCTACTGCTCTTTAGGGAGTTGTTTTATCTGAACTGCCAGAACGAGTGCGCCAACGGGCTGAGCTTGGACCTTGGTGGAATCTCCATTCAACGTCGGAGAGATTGCCTCTTCCCTTATGCTGAGCCGCCAAGCCATCCAAAGGACTGGAACCAGACATGGTTCTACTGCCAGGATACTTCTCCGGCTGACGAGAGCCCTCTACCCGGCTTTCGTGCCCTGCGTCTAGAGCCAAATCACCCCCTGCCAGACAAACTGTCTCAAGCTGAACGTCAACCTCTGATCCCCACCATCAATAAGATCAAGGCTCTCATGGGAAACGGCCTCAACGGCATTGATCTGGTCCGGGTCTGGATCTCCTGGCGGGTGATCCCCTTGAGCCGCCGCCCCGGCTTAATGTGTGATTACACGGGCCAGAAGGATGACCCTCTGCGGCACAGCCCCAATGATCTTCCTGAAGACGTCGTGGATGACATGACCAAGTCTCTCCTGAATGAGAGCTTAGCCGACTGTGGGAGGACCGGCTTAAACCCCTTCTGCCAAGCTAACCCGGCTCCGGCGGTAAGCCACTGACCTGAACACCTTGGTTTTCCTTTTAATAGTTTTCGTCTGAACTTTAAGAAATATTTGTTGTATGTTTCAGGCTAATGACAAGTTCTGGAAGGTCAAATATGACCATGAGGCGGCCAAAAAAGTCAGGAAAGCTAAAAAAGCCTCCAGGAGAGACGCTCCCCGCAAGAAGGGAAGCAGGCCTACTGCCTTAGAGCTGCTTCAGCTAAGTGACAGCTCCGAGTCAGAGGTAACCCCTGAATCTGTAGGCTCTTCTTTTGTTTCTTGTTTATTCCTATCCGCCTTATCGATACTGATCATCAGCAAGATGACACCGGAGCGAGTAACCCGGTGACTGAAGAGGTAACGACACTTTCCTCCGACTCGGAGCCCTTGCCAAGGCTGAAAGTCCGAAGAGTAACCCGGAAATTAAGATTTTCACATCCTTTAGCTTATCAAGATCCTCAATTTCTTTTGAAGCAACAGATTCATGAGAGCCGGCGGCACACCCGCACCAACAAGGATGCAGACCTCTCCTCCGGCTTACCTGAAGCATCAAGGAAGCGCCGGACCGAGGTTATCTCCAAATTATCCTTTTCATCCTTTGGCGGGCGTTACTCGTCAACCGCTCAATTCTTCTGATTCAAATTATCAGGAAACTTCACCTTCCTCTGGCGATTCTATGCAATCTAACCTGCCGGCTTTCAAGACCGCACCCGGGTAACGATGATCATCTTGTGTTGTGCTTATCTTTACTCATGCTTTTGTACTAACCTTTTGTCCTTTCAGTGCCCAGGCAAAGCTCAGCAAGAGGGCGAAGAAGAATAAACCGGTCGAAGAGCCGGTCCTAACTGAACCGGAGACTTCAGCTCAAGAGCCGCCATCTGCCTCTGCTCCTGAAGCCACCGCTCCAACCGACGAGCCAGTCATAGAGACTTCCGCTAACCCGGAGATCCCCAGCCTAGCTCAGCCGGGCGATGATCCAGACGTCGTAATCACCCGGACAGAGTTTGTCGAGCCGGGGAGACCCACTGCGCTGGCCAAATGTTCCGCCAAAGAAGAACTGTTGGAGCGCCGCAGGGCCAGGCTGGAGATCACTGACTATGCGAATTTGAACATTGGAGACATCATCTCAAGTTACATTGGTCAAGTGCACAACAGCCGAGACTTAGAGATTGATATGGTAAAGCAAATACAGCAAAAATCTGAGGTACTACTCTCTTGCTTACTCCATAGTCATTCTCCCCATGCTAGTCCCCCAGTCTACCACTGATTATAGAATATGTTGTAGACTTAACTTCCGGCTTACTTTCATGAACCGGCAATTTGTAAATAGAACCTTTCAGCATGCATTAGCCCCCAAGTGCCAAGTGTCTTTGCTTGGAAAGTGCTTGGGACTTTAAAGTTGTATAATAATTATTCATACTATAGCCCGGAAATTGTACAGGCTGCTTGCAAGAAATTTGAAGCTGAGATCTCTGAGCTGAAGAACCGCCTGAAGACTCAGGAAACTGAGACCCGGAAGGCCAACGCTAAATTTTAGTTCAGTGTTGCTGCACAAGAGAAGCTGAAGAAGAAGTTTGAAACCGAAAGGAAGACTTGGGCCGAGGAGAAAGCTGCTCTGGTCAGCCAGGCCGAACAGGCGGAAGCGGCTCTGACGGAGAGAACCGCCGAACTCTCCGGCTTAAAACGCCATGTGTCACAGATGGTCGCCGCAATCTTCGGTAAGTCATTCTGCAGGCTTTCAACAAGTTTACATTCTTTATGTCTCATAAGTCCCATCATTGCTAGCGGCTTACCTTACTTTGTTAAACAGGTCCCAGAAGCGCCAACCTCAATCAGAATGTGCTGACCAAGCTGAAGGCCGTGTACACCTTGGTGGAGCATCTCTACACCGGGTCACACAGCGCCTTGGCCGTTGTGGCCCTGTCCAATGAGGTTCCGACTCACCTGGCGGACGTACTTCGGCGGCTTGCCGTTCTTCCTCAGCGCTTCCAAGAGCTACGACGGGCCTCTGCAAGAGCCGGAGCCATAGCTGCTCTGAGCCGGGCCAAGCTTTCCTCCCGGAGCTAGACCCGGTGGAGATCGCGCTTGGATACCCTAGTCTGAAGGAAGACGGTACTCCCTTTGATCAAAAAGACTTTGCGGCCTGTGTGAAGATTGTGCGCCCGGTGGCTACCTCGATTGGGAATGACACCGACCTCACCAAGTATCAGCCGGGCTATGACTCGAAGAATCAGAGGATCCCCACTCCACGCTACGAAGCAATCAGCTTGATCCCTCCGACTCGTAAGCATACCTTCGCCCCAGAAGTTGACCCGGCCGAGTTAATTGACGAGGAGTCTCAATTTGAAGCTTTGAGCGGCATTGACTGGAAATCGTCCACCTTCCAGGTCATGGGAACAGCCGGAGGAGCAGAGAGGGATGAGCCGGAAGCTTCGACCCAGCAAGCATCTTGACTCTTAGGCGGCCCATGGTTACGCCTTTAAAACAATGCCTAACCTTTTGGACTCGGGGAGTCTTGTAATAGAGTAGGACAAACATTTTAACGTGGTGAATCAAAATTAAGTCGGCAAAGGAAGAGCCGCCCTTGCACACTGTTGATGTGACCAACAGAACTTGTTGTAAGTCAGAAGATCAAAAACTTAGGGGCTTCCGGTTCGAATACGACCAGAGAACCGTCCAAACGGGTTATGCTAAGATTCGAATGCGATCATATAGCCCCCAGTGGCTTTGGCGATGCCAATCAAGAGGGTACCGACAGCTATGTTCTCTTTGGTTCGAATATGACCCATGTTTGAACAGGAAACCCCCAAATGACCTTAAGAGTTGTTTAACGACGCTGATTCGAATACGATCCACGTCGGTTCCCAAAGGGGGTTTAGCTATGATTCAAATATGATCAACGAAAACTCCCCAATGAGCTCGGCACTTTGCCAATCAAGTGGGTATCGACAGCTATGTTCTCTTTGGTTCGAATACGACCTATGTTTGAACAGGAAGCCCCCAGGTGATTATATTGTTTACGGCTAGATTCGAATACGATCCTAAGCCGGATCCACCTCCAAGTGACCATGTGATGTTGTAATGGAAATAACACGTTTACCTTTGGAGGAGAAAAGGACAGAGGTCCTGCTTTATTATTTAACATAATATATACATGGCTATAGAAATATGTACATTATGAGAGCCGGTGGCTCATGTGTAATAAGGCCGAAGCTGAGCTATGTTCCACGGCCGACGGGTCTCTTCCTCCGACTTGCGTGAATCTTTATGCTCCCGAACGTCAATAAGGTAGTATGACCCGTTGTGCAAGTTCTTGCTGACCACAAAGGGCCCTTCCCAAGGCGGGGATAGCTTGTGTGCATCTGTTTGATCTTGGATGAGCCGGAGCACCAGATCACCTTCCTGGAGGACCCGGAACTTAACCCGGCGGCTGTGGTAACGGCGCAGGTCTTGTTGGTAAATCGCTGAGCGAGCTGCTGCCACGTCACGCTGTTCGTCCAACAAGTCAAGAGCATCTCGGCGCGCCTGTTCATTATCCGCCTCAACATAAGCCACCACTCGAGGCGAGTCATGATGGATGTCACTGGGGAGGACTGCTTCCGCTCCATAAACCATGAAGAAAGGCGTGTAACCCGTAGACCTGTTAGCAGTAGTATTGATGCTCCATAACATGGAGGGTAACTCCTCCACCCAACAACCAGGCGTCCGTTGCAAGGGGACCAAAAGCCGGGGCTTAATGCCCTTCAAGATCTCCTGATTAGCTCTCTCAGCTTGACCATTGGATTGAGGATGAGACAATGATGAAACATCAAGTCGAATATGCTCTCGTTGACAAAACGCCTCCATGGCGCCCTTAGACAGATTGGTACCATTGTCAGTTATAATGCTGTGTGGAAAGCCGAAGTGAAATATCACCCTTTTCATGAACTGAACCGCCGTGGCCGCGTCACACTTGCTAACTGGCTCTGCCTCAACCCACTTTGTGAACTTGTCAACTGCCACCAAAAGGTGGGTCTTCTTATCCTTGGACCTTTTAAAAGGCCCAACCATATCAAGCCCCAGACCGCAAATGGCCAAGTGATTGGTATCATCCTCAGCTCCTGAGCCGGCACATGAGCCCGTCGCGAGAACCTCTGGCAACCATCACATTTACTGACCAAGTCCTCTGCATCAGCATGAGCTGTCAGCCAATAAAAACCATGACGAAAAGCCTTGGCCACAAGAGATTTTGAGCCGGCATGATGGCCACAATCCCCCTCGTGAATCTCACGCAAAATATCTTGGCCTTCCTCAGGGGAAACACAACGCTTGAAAGTTCCAGTGACACTGCGACGATGTAGCTCACCATTGACAATGACCATTGACTTAGACCGCCGGGTTATTTCTCTGGCCAAAGTTTCATCCTCAGGCAAATCTCCCCGGGTCATGTAAGCCAAGTATGGTACTGTCCAGTCCGGGGTGATGTGGAGAGCCGCCACCAACTGTGCTTCCGGGTCAGGGACAGCCAAGTCTTCCTCTGTAGGCAACTTAACAGAAGGGTTATGCAAGATGTCCAAGAAAGTATTAGGCGGCACCGGCTTTCGCTAAGAGCCCAGCCGGCTTAGTGCATCAGCCGCCTCGTTCTTCCAGCGATCGATGTGCTCTACTTGGTAACCCTGAAAATGTCCAGCAATGGCATCAACTTCACGGCGATAAGCCGCCATGAGAGGGTCCTTGGAATCCCACTTGCCTGATACTTGTTGAGCCGCTAAGTCTGAGTCACCGAAACACCTTACCCGGCTAAAGCTCATCTCCTTAGCCATCCGAAGACCATGGAGCGAGGCCTCGTACTCAGCCGCATTGTTAGTACATGGAAACATCAACCGTAGCACATAATGAAACTTGTCACCTTTAGGGGAAGCCAATACAACTCCAGCCCCCGAGCCCTCCAATTGCCTAGACCCGTCGAAGTGAATAGTCCAATATGTATTATACGACTTTTCTTCAGGCACCTGCAGCTCTGTCCAATCGTTGATGAAATCCACCAAAGCTTGAGATTTAACAGCAGTGCGCGGTACGTATTTCAGACCATGAGGCCCAAGCTCTATAGCCCACTTAGCCACTCTTCCTGTGGCTTCTCTGTTTTGGATGATATCTCCAAGGGGAGCAGAACTAACCACAGTGATGGGGTGACCTTGGAAATAATGCTTAAGCTTCCGGCTTGCCATGAACACACCATAAACAAGCTTCTGCCAATGCGGATACCGCTGTTTGGACTCAATGAGCACTTCACTGACGTAATAAGCCGGCCGCTGAACCGGATACTCCTTACCCTCTTCCTTGCGCTCCACCACCATAGCCACACTGACGGCTCGTGTGTTAGCAGCTACATACAGTAATAAGGGCTCCTTGTCAACCGGAGTAGCAAGGACTGGGGGCTCAGCCAGCTGTCTCTTCAAATCCTCAAAAACAGTATTAGCAGCATCATTCCAGACAAAGTCATCAGTTTTCTTCATCAACTGGTACAGTGGCATGGCCTTTTCACCCAAACGGCTTATAAAACGGCTCAAAGCAGCGATGCGGCCTGCTAGACGCTAGACGTCATATATGCACGCCGGCTTAGCCAGAGAGGTGATTGCCTTTATCTTTTCCGGGTTAGCTTCAATGCCTCTGTTAGAAACCAGGAAACCCAAGAGCTTGCCTGCAGGAACACCAAAAACACACTTGGCCGGGTGAAGCATCACCTTGTAAACCCGGAGATTATCAAAGGTTTCTCTAAGGTCATCTACCAGGGTCTCCTTCTCCCTGGACTTAACCACGATATCATCCACATAGGCGTGAACATTGCGCCCAATCTGGTTATGAAGACAATTCTGCACACAATGCTGGTAAGTCGCCTGTGCACTCTTGAGTCCAAAAGGCATAGACACATAACAGAAGGCTCCAAAGGGAGTGATGAACGCCGTCTTCTCCTGGTCCTTAACTGCCATTTTAATCTGATGGTATCCAGAATACGCATCCAAGAAACTTAAACGCTCACAAACTGCCGTGGCATCAATGATTTGATCAATACGGGGGAGAGCAAAAGGATCAGCCGGACACGCCTTGTTCAAGTCCGTGTAGTCCACACACATCCGCCAGGTGCCATTCTTCTTGAGCACGAGCACCGCGTTAGCTAACCATTCGGGATGAAAGACTTCGACAATAAACCCGGCCGCCAAGAGCCGGGCCACCTCCTCACCAATGGCTTTCCGCCTCTCCTCATTAAATTGCCGAAGGAATTGCCTGACCGGCTTAAATTTCGGATCAATATTGAGGGTGTGCTCAGCGAGTTCTCTAGGTACACCTGGCATGTCAGAAGGTTTCCATGCAAAAATGTCCCTATTCTCACGGATGAACTCGATGAGCGTGCTTTCCTATTTTGGATCCAGATTGGCACTGATGCTAAACTGCTGAGATGAGTCACCTGGAACGAAATCAACAAGTTTAGTCTCATCAGCTGACTTAAATTTCATTGCCGGCTCATGCTCCGTGGTCGGCTTTTTCAAAGATGTCATATCCGTTGGGTCAACATTGTCTTCGTAAAATTTCAGCTCCTCCGTTGCACAAACAGATTCTGCATAAACCGCGTCACCTTCCTCACACTCCAAGGCTATCTTTCGGCTGCCATGAACCGTAATGGTCCCATTGTGACCCGGCATCTTGAGCTGTAAGTATACGTAACACGGCCGTGCCATGAACTTGGCGTAAGCCGGCCGCCCAAATATGGCATGATACGGACTTCTTATCTTGACCACCTCAAAGTTCAATTTTTCCACCCTGTAGTTGTACTCATCTCCAAAGTCCACTTCCAGTTCGATCTTACCAACTAGATAAGCCGACTTACCAGGCACCACACCATGGAAACAGTATTGGACTGGCTGAGGTTCTTATCAATCAACCCCATGCGACGGAAAGTTTCATAATAGAGGATGTTGATGCTCCTGCCTCCATCCATGAGCACCTTAGTGAACTTATATCCTCCCACCTGAGGAGCCACCACCAGGGCCAGGTGACCCGGATTATCAACCCGGGGAGGGTGATCCCCCCTACTCCACACAATGGGCTGCTCAGACCATCTTAAATAGCGTGGAACCGCCGACTCAACAGCATTCACAGCCCTCTTATGAAGCTTCTGATCTCGCTTGCACAGACTGGTGGTAAACACATGATACTGTCCATCATTGATCTGCTTTGGATTGGTCTGGTACCCCCCTGTTGCTGTTGATGACCCTGGCCGGACTGCTGATTAAAGCCCCCTTGAACATTCTGAGGATTGGAATTTGAGCCGCCGCCCGGGCCATGAAAGCCGCCGGCGCCTGAGCCGCCGCCCGAGCCATTATTGCGATTAAAGGCATTGGAATTCTTAAAGGCCTTCATGATTGCACAATCTTTCCATAGATGGGTAGCTGGCTTCTCCCTAGAGCCATGCCTTGGACAAGGCTCATTCAACAGCTGCTCAAGCGTTGGGCCTGAACCGCCGGCTCGGGGAGGTGGCCTCCCCTTACGTCGCTGGTTGTTACCCTGTGAGCTGGCATTGGCCACAAACTCCATGCTGCCATCAGCCTTACGCTTGTTACCTCCTTGGTTCGCCGGGTTATGCTGAGGACCCTTGCCGTTGCCGTTCTTCTTTCCCTTCCCTGTCCTTTCATCATCTGACGCGGGGTCCTTGGTACTATCAGTCGGCGTACTTGACGAGAGCCGCCATCAGCATACCCATATCATTGTAGTCGCGCTTGAGCCGCCCGAGTTTCATCTTCAGGGGCAGGAAACGACAATTCTGCTCCAACATTAAGACTGCAGAGACGGCATCCATCTTATCAGATGAATGTATTATCTCTTTGACCCGGCGAACCCAATGTGTCGTAGACTCACCCTCCTGCTGTTTACAATTAGTCAAATCCACAATTGACATAGACTGCCTACAGGTATCTTTGAAGTTTTGGATGAACCGGGCTTTCAGCTCAGCCCAAGAGCCGATAGAATTCGGTGGCAGCCCTTTCAACCAAGTGCGGGCAGTCCCATCCAACATCATGGTGAAGTACTTGGCCATCGCCGCTTCGCTGACCTCCAGCAATTCCATAGCCATCTCATAACTCTCGATCCAGGCTCCGGGTTGTAAATCAGCTGTGTAATTAGGCACCTTCCTAGGCCCTTTGAGGTCCTTGGGTAGACGTTCATTGCGGAGAGCCGGCACTAAACAAGGGACACCTCCAGTTCTCGTAGGGATACCCACGTCGACGGAAGCCGTCGGATAAGCCGGGGGTGTCTGGTAAGCCGTCAACTGAGGCACCTGCTCCGCCTCTTGTCGTGCTCGGTCTTGGTCTGCTGCGTGAAAGGCTCCGTTATGAGTCGGGCCGTGGCCAGGTGGCAAGTCATGGCGTCGGACATTACTTGAGCCGGTCGCAGAGACCATGTGCCTGCTATAACTCGGGCTCTGGCCTGGACGAGGGGTTGAATGGATCATGTCCCGGCTATAAGAATATGCCTCTTGCTGCGCCAGAGCTGTCTGAAGGAGCTCTCTGACCCGGCGGGTTTCAACCGTCGTTGGAGAGTCACCATCCATCGGGAGAGCCGCCAGCCGTGCCTCCGCGGCGACCATGTTTTCCAACGGGTTGGCATAATGACCCGGTGGTATTGGCACGTACTTAGGCGGGGCAGGGTTCACCCGGGGAGGTCCCATCACTTGGGGCTGAATTGGTGTCCCAGCCCCGGGTACTATGATCTCCGGCGGGTTACTAGACCCTGCACCCGGCGTGTTGAAGAGGTTTCGAGGATCGTAAACCGGAGGGAGCCGAGATTGGGCCTTTTGATGCCTCCTTCTCATGACCTGATTGGACGCGTTCTGATCCATCGTGAGCCGGAAGGACTGTGCCTGAATCAACTGAGTCTGGGCGTCGAGAGCCGCCCTCTCTGCAGCCATCCTGATCCCCTCCGCCGCCAGATCCTCCTTGGCCTTTGCTAGATCCAACTTTAACTGAGCCACCTCCGCGTCATGTTGAACTTGATCCGCCGGATCCACCGCAGCGGTCAATAGGACCGTCATCTTGTCTGTGAGATCCATCAGCACCTGAGCCGGCGAAGGCACCGGGCTTCCTGACCCGGAGGTGCGGTTTTGAACAGGTTGCGCGCCGGCCATGAAGATTCCAACCCGGCTCGGCGGTTCAAAGGTGTCCGGAATAATGTCGCCGCCGGAACAACCCCTGAGCCTGCCATCTTGAAGTTGATACAACGAGTTTGACTCATCCGTAGATGACTCGCCGTCAGAGCCGGCAGTCGTCTCATCACCAGATCCGGATCCTTCAGAGAATCCTCCTTGGACACATCCCACAAAAGCATGCTTCAAGGCAGGTAGAGCCCGGGCGGGTCGTGCACGCTGAGCCGTCTCGATGAGATCGGCGTAGAGATCCGGCTCAAGGCCCGGCTCACCAATCTTGCCAATGAAGACATGAATTCCGCCGAAGGGGACCCGGTACCCGTACTCGATTGAGCCGGCGTCGGGGCCCCAGTTTGCATCATCGATGTAGAGCTTGCCGCGACGACTCTTGGTCATCCAGCCCACAACGTATCCCTTGAGCCCTTCGAAGTTGCCGTTCAAGAACTCAAATCCACCGTGCGCTGGCCCCACGGTGGGCGCCAACTGTCGTGGAATTGTCACGGCAGATGTCCTCGAGCTAGGACTTCGTCGTGGAGCCATCGTAGCTAGGAAGCTTAAAGGGGTTAAATGGGACAAGGAACACGGGGTTATACTGGTTCGGCCCCTTACGGTGAAGGTAAAAGCCTACATCCAGTTGAGGTGGTATTGATTATTGTTTTGATGACCAGGGAGCTTAATCGCTATGCCTGGCTCTCGACGAGATCTTACTTGTCCCAAAACCGCCGCCGGGTCGTCCCTTTATATAGAGAGGTTGACGCCCAGCGGCTCTCAGAGCCCCGGCCGGCTCATAAGAGTGTCTGGCTCGGACTCTCAACTATTCTTGCCTTACACTACAAGTTCCACCATAATGGCGGTTATCACTACGGGCCTTAAGCCATCTCCGGGTCTTAAGCCCATTATTGACCCGCCGTCTTCAAGCTTGGTACTGGGCTTCGCGTGATGACCATTATGACGTAACCCGGCCCCTCCTGGGCGGGTGACTCTAATGGTTATATCCTCAACACTCTTGTTCGGACTTTAGAAACATGGCAACATTATTTATGGCCCAAAGAATTTGTTATACATTCTGATCATGAATCTTTGAAACATATTAAAAGTCAAGCTAAACTGAATCGTAGACATGCTAAATGGGTTGAATTCATTGAGACTTTCCCTTATGTCATTAAACACAAGAAGGGTAAAGAAAATGCTATTGCTGATGCATTGTCTCGTCGCTATACTATGCTTTCACAACTTGACTTCAAAATATTTGGTTTGGAGACCATCAAAGTTCAATATGTGCATGATGTTGATTTTAAAGATGTAATGCAGAATTGTAAAGAAGGAAGAACGTGGAACAAGTTCGTCATTAATGATGGATTTGTGTTTCGTGCTAACAAGCTATGCATTCCAGCTAGCTCCGTTCGTCTTTTGTTGTTGCAGGAGGCGCATGGAGGAGGACTAATGGGACACCTTGGCATGAAGAAGACGGAGGATATACTTGCTACACATTTCTTTTGGCCAAAGATGAGACAGGATGTTGAGCGTTTTGTTGCTCGCTGCACTACATGTCAAAAGGCTAAGTCACGACTCAATCCTCATGGTTTATATATGCCTTTGCCTGTACCTAGTGTTCCTTGGGAGGATATATCTATGGACTTTGTTTTAGGTTTACCTCGAACAAAGAAGGGGAGGGATAGGATATTTGTTGTCGTGGATAGATTCTCGAAAAAGGCACACTTTATACCATGTCATAAAAGCGATGATGCTGTTAATGTTGCTGATTTGTTCTTTCGTGAAATTATTCGCTTGCATGGTGTGCCAAATACTATCGTTTCAGATCATGATACTAAATTTCTTAGCCACTTTTGGAGATGTTTATGGGCTAAGTTGGGGACTAAACTGCTTTTTAGTACTACATGTCACCCCCAAACTGATGGACAAACTGAAGTAGTCAATAGAACATTGTCTACTATGCTTAGGGCTGTTTTGAAGAATAATAAGAAAATGTGGGAAGAATGCTTGCCTCATATTGAATTTGCTTATAATCGTTCGTTGCATTCTACTACTAAGATGTGCCCTTTTGAAATTGTGTATGGTTTCCTACCTCGTGCACCTATTGATTTGTTGCCTCTTCCATCATCGGAGAAGGTTAATTTTGATGCTAAACAATGTGCTGAATTGATTTTAAAAATGCATGAGTTAACTAAGGAAAACATTGAGCGTATGAATGCTAGATATAAACTTGTTGGAGATAAGGGTAGAAAACATGTTGTGTTTGCACCTGGAGATCTTGTTTGGTTACATTTGCGTAAGGATAGATTTCCCAATTTGCGCAAATCAAAGCTAATGCCACGTGCCGCTGGTCCTTTTAAGGTGTTAGAGAAAATAAATGATAATGCATATAAACTTGAGCTACCTGCAGATTTTGGGTTAGTCCCGCTTTTAACATTGCAGATTTGAAGCCTTATTTGGGTGAGGAAGATGAGCTTCCGTCGAGGATGACTTCATTTCAAGAAGGGGAGGATGATGAGGACATCAATAACATTGTTACACCCACAGCCCCTGCTGCTATACATACTGGACCAATTACTAGAGCTCGCGCACGCCAATTAAATTATCGGGTACTTTCGTTTCTTGGTAATGATTCTAATGTTCATGAGAATATGATGCTGCCTAAATTGGATACATTTGTTTTGCTTACAAATGAAGGGTCTAGCTTGGAGAAGGATGAACATTGGAGCAAGAACAAGCATGGAGTTGATGGCATGCGCAAGGGGAACAAGAACGGAGTTACAAGTGATGATTTCAGGACTTTGAAGCCACCATAAGGAGTGCATGAAGCCTTGGACGAAATATACAAGATGCCACTTCATAAATTTCATCCAGAGGCTATTCTAGGTGCCGCGTCACCTTATTATTGGGCCAGGCCCATGTAATTTCGAAATACATAAGTATAGGCTGTTTTTAGAGTCTGTATGTGTGGGGAAACAAGAGATATGGTTGGTTTCGGACCCCTTCCCCAAGGGCCATGAAATCCCCCCCCCCCTCTTCCTCCATATATATAGCCCTTAGGGCACCGTTTAGACTTTGGGTTTTGTTTAGATTAAAGTTCGCCATAGCTGCAACTTCACGTACTTCGTTTGTGTTCAACGACCAGACAAAGGCGTCACAGAACCCCAACTTGATCAATAAAGCTTTCCTCTTATATTCGCAATATCCAGATTGCAATCTTAGTTTCTTGCTTGTTCTTCGTTTGCCTGCAGGAAACAGACCTTCGTGGTCAGGTTGATCGTGCTCCGGCGTGGTCAATAACCTCTCAGAGTTGGTTTAGCGATTGCTAAGGCGCGACGTCCTCGCATGTTCGTAGTCGGATCGTCAAAGTCGACTTCCTCCAAAACGATAGCCACCATCTCATCGAAAGACGGGACATCTTAGCCTCTATCAAACCGTGTACCTCATATCCAATACCCTAAATCTATACTACGCATGCAACGTGAAATTAAACTACGTAGATCATCAACAAAACAAAAGGAACATTGAACAAACAAACATAGAAATTGACAACAAATGGACATAGAAATCTGCATATCCGAACATAGACCAAAAGAGCACAACAATTTCAAACTAAAATTACTAACAAACAGAAATAAAGACGGACAAGTTCTTCACCACTTCCTCACCGAGCCTTTACCCTTCCAGTCATCAGTGTTGCTGTAGGCATCGGCGGCAGGAGGTGGGTCGTCGGAGCCGTCGATGATGTCGGAGGAGGACGAGGAGTCGATGAAGTCGGCCATCCTCCGGACGGCGAGGTCTTGCTGCCTTTTGAGCTTCACCGCCTCTGCTCCCTCGCTGCCACTCCCACACGAACTGCTCCAGAACTGGCAGGAGAGCCTTTGAGTTTTTCCTACGAAGCCGACGGTCGTCCGTCTCCGCCGTCATCAATGAACGGCGGTAGGCAGCTGTGAGGAACTGATCCTCCTCATTGGGCACCAACTTCAACCCACGACGGTGGCAGGAGGACTGTGTGGATGCCTTCGACGCCGCCGCTCTCTTCCTATCCCGATGCCTATTGCGGCGGGCGGCGCGCGCCTTCGATTCACGCGTGCGCATCCATAGCGTCAGCGGAGCGGGAACTACCACCCATTGCTGTCCTTTAGGAGCAGCAGCCGGAGGACGAGGAGGGCGGCGGGCCAGCGGTGGGGACTGGCCTACTTCAGTGGCGGCGTTGAGGCGGCGAGTGACAGCGAATGGAGCAAAGCCGGAGCTTCCGCCCGTGTCCACCTACGAGCACTGCAGCGCAATGCGAACGTGTCCACCTGCGAACACTGCAGCGCAATGCGAACGGCCAGCTCCTCCTTGTCGACATCCGCCTTGCGGAGGAAGGCGTCCCACTAGTTGCTGGATCCTCAGAGTGGCTGCCGGTGCTGAACGTCGTGGATGGAGATGGGGAGGGCAAAGAATTAAGTAGTGGGAGGAGAAGAGATGGAGAACAGAGCAACAGTGAAGTGGAGCTAGTGTTTGCTCCGGGTGGGGTTTTTAGTCAGGATGGAGTGGGTCGTGCTGACATAGGGGACGTGTCGGGCGCCCCCACCATCATATCCGCCCTAGATTTGGGCTCGATATGACGGGTACCGGACAGGCCGGGTGTTTGGGGCCACTTTGCTGTCGAGTTGTTAAGACTTGCTCAGCAACCAGCAGTGTGTTGTCGAGTTGTCAAGACTTGGGACTGGGGATGCTGTAGTATAAGAAATCGAGTAGCCTTTTGCTGTAATCATATTCGTAAATGACTAGATGTCATTTCTTATCCAGACCCGTGTGCTTATTGATGATCTGTGCGAACTTACTCAAGGGGGCAAAAGCAAATTCGGAAGTGACTCCAAAACCCTGCTGACAGTCCTATGCCACAGAAATGATTCAGAGGAATCACACTATGTAAAGAAGCATTTGAAGATACCCAGTTCAGCTCCCCCGAGCACCTGATTTACGGGGAAAATCTGGGCACTCCTCGAAGGTTACATATAACGGATGGAACGGTGATGGCCTTGTGGAAACTTTTTTAGAAAAGAAGGATGTACCCCCGGCCTCTGCATCTGAACAATGCATGCAGTCATATTATTAATTATTCACAAAAATCATACAATATGATACATTGATAAGTTTGAAGCCACCATTTTGGCAACGTTGTTGCTACTGAAAGTGCAACTATTCCTGGGTGGTTTTGGTAATTCCTAACAACATATAGCTCATTGAGCTAATGCTATTTCAAGATAAACATTTCAGGAAAGCTCAATGATTGGCATGGCATGGATTGGCTCAAGCTCAAAGCTCAGGACTCTACATTTTTCATTTTAAGTGATCCAAGATCAAATTGAGTCCATAGGAAAAGCCAATACTATCAAGAGGGGGTGAGGTGTTGCTTAATGAGTTTCTTGCTCAAAGTGCTTAGTGATATGCTCCAAAAACCCTCAACTACTTTCTCACATCCTCGTATGTCCCAAACCAAAAGTCAAACTCGGACCCACCGAAACTTTCTATCCGGCGCCACCGAGTTCAGTTGACATAGCCACTGCCAGAAACCCTAGTCTTTTCGGTCTCACCGATAGGGATCTCGGTCTCACCGAGATGGGGTTGTAATCTCTCTGTTTCCCTTCGTAACGTTTCGGTCAAACCGAGATGAGCGATCGGTCCCACCGAGATTGCAATGCAAACTCTCTGTTTCCCTTTCGTAACATTTCGGTCCAACCGAGATGAGCGAATCGGTCCCACCGAGTTTGCCTGACCAACTCTCTATTTGTCTATTACCAAAATTGGTCTCACCGAGTTTGTGTAATCTGTCTCACTGAGATTACGTTATGCCCTAACCCTAACAAAATCGGTCTCACCGAGTTGATGTGTCGGTCCCACCGAAATGCCTAACGGTCACATTATGAACTAAATCGGCCTGACCGAGTTTCACGATTCGGTCCCACCGAGTTTGGTAAATTGTGTGGAACGGTTCGATTTTGTGTGGAGGCTATATATACCCCTCCACCCACTCTTCATTCGTGGAGAGAGCCATCAGAACATGCCTACACTTCCAACATACGTTTTCTGAGAGAGAACCACCTACACTTGTGTTGAGGTCAAGATATTCCATTCCAACCACATAAATCTTGATCTCTAGCCTTCCCCAAGTTACTTTCCACTCAAATCATCTTTCCACCAAATCCAATCCTATGAGAGAGTGTTGAGTGTTGGGGAGACTATCATTTGAAGCACAAGAGCAAGGAGTTCATCATCAACACACCATTTGTTACCTCTTGGAGAGTGGTGTCTTCTAGATTGGCTAGGTGTCACTTGGGAGCCTCTGTCAAGATTGTGGAGTTGAATCAAGGAGTTTGTAAGGGCAAGGAGATCGCCTACTTCGTGAAGATCTACCTGAGTGAGGCAAGTCCTTCATGGGCGACGACCATGGTGGGATAGACAAGGTTGCTTCTTCGTGGACCCTTCATGGGTGGAGCCCTCCGTGGACTCGCGCAACCGTTACCCTTCATGGGTTGAAGTCTCCATCAATGTGGATGTACGATAGCACAACCTATCGGAACCATAGATAAAAATCTCCGTGTCAACATTGCGTTTGCTCCCTCAAACACCTCCCTTTACCTTCATATGCAATTGTTTTACATTCCGCTGCTACACTCTTAGAATTGCATGTGTAAGTTGATTACTTGACTTTTGCTAAGTTGCTAAAATCTGCTAAGAACTAAAATTGGGAAAAGGCTAGATTTTTATTTGGTCAAGTAGTCTAATCACCCCCCTGTAGACATACTTTTGATCCTACAGCTACTCCTATCCCCTTGATGAAGGTGTGCCAAATGTCCGGGCCTAATACCAAACAAACATCGCACAAAAGTCTAACATCTAAAGCCGGGTGTCCAAAGCCACTACCTGGATTGGGTCCCACATCAGTCCGGCACACTCCCAGTGAGCACCGCACGCTGCAATGGCCGTGACCTCCATCTTCCATCGGTCCACCCTCAGAGCAGAACTAATGCACCGACCTTGCCAGGCCTCTCTACCATCAACGCTACCATGACGCCAGACAGCTTCTTCCTCCTACGCGAGTCCATCTCCGCGCATCAGACGCCGAGTCTCCACCACGCCATGCCGCCGAGACCCACAGTCGATGATAAGGTTGATGCCACACCGCTCCGCCTACATGCCATCTCGCGTCGACTCCAAACTACCAGCAACTCCACCACCCTGAGCATTACCCGGCCGATGCCTTCAGGAAGGAACAGGACACCAAAGTGCCATCATCACCCAAACAGAGGAACAGAGGCTTTCGCCTGCGCTCATGGCAGAGGTGGGGGGGTGTAGGATCCACACCGAAGCCTCCAGGAAGGGAATCGATGCCGAGGGCGTCGACTTTGGTCGGCCGCCACGCCGGCCTGGAGTTTCCCCCGGATCCATGCCTACCCGCCAGATCCGTCCTGGTTGTATTGGCATCGACCGTAGTCGCTACTGTACCATTACGAACCGGAGTAGATCGAGTCAGAGACGACGCTTCACATGGAACTCCAGTCGGCCATCGAGGAGCCGCCGTAGCGCCGCCGCCTCCACGTCTCCCACGCAGCCGTGGAAGGCCCCCCATCAGCACCCGCGGGTGCCGCCGCCAGGCAGGCCGCACCGCGCGCCACCGATCGAGGCCGCCGCTGAAGGAAATATGCCCTAGAGGCAATAATAAAGTTGTTATTTATATTTCCTTATATCATGATAAATGTTTATTATTCATGCTAGAATTGTATTAACCGGAAACTTAGTACATGTGTGAATATATAGACAAAACAGAGTGTCCCTAGTATGCCTCTACTTGACTAGCGCGTTAATCAAAGATGGTTATGTTTCCTGACCATAGACATGTGGTCATTTGATGAACGAGATCACATCATTAGAGAATGATGTGATGGACAAGACCCATCCGTTAGCTTAGCATTATGATCGTTGAGTTTTATTGCTATTGCTTTCTTCATGACTTATACATGTTCCTCTGACTATGAGATTATGCAACTCCCAAATACCAGAGGAACACCTTGTGTGCTATCAAACGTCACAACGTAACTAGGTGATTATAAAGATGCTCTATAGGTGTCTCCGATGGTGTTTGTTCAGGTGGCATAGATCGAGTTTAGGATTTGTCACTCCGAGTATCAGAGAGGTATCTCTGGGACCTCTCGGTAATGCACATCACTATAAGCCTTGCAAGCATTGTGACTAATGATTTAGTTGCGGGATGATGCATTACGGAATGAGTAAGGAGACTTGCCGGTAACGAGATTGAACTAGGTATTGAGATACCAACGATCGAATCTCGGGCAAGTAACATACCGATGACAAAGGGAACAGCGTATGTTGTTATGAGGTTTGGCCGATAAAGATCTTCGTAGAAATGTAGGAGCCAATATGAGCATCCAGGTTCCGCTGTTGGTTATTGACCGGATATGTGTCTCGGTCATGTCTACGTAGTTCTCGAACCCGTAGAGTCCGCACGCTTAACGTTCGATGACGATTTGTATTATGAGTTATGTGATTTGATGACCGAAGTTTGTTTGGAGTCCCGGATGAGATCGGGGACATGACGACGAGTCTCGAAATGGTCGAGAGGTAAAGATCGATATATTGGAAGGCTATATTCGGACATCGGAAAGGTACCGAGTGATTCGGGTATTTTTGAGAATACCGGAGAGTTACGGGAATTTGCCGGGAGAGTATTGGGCCTTATTGGGCCATACGGCAATAGAGGAGGCAGGCCAAAGGGAAGGAGGCGCGCGCCCCCCATGGGTCCGAATTGGACTAGGGGAAAGGGGGCGGCGCCCCCCCCCCCCTTGCCCTTTCCTACTCCCTCTCTCTTTCCCTCTTTCTTCTCTCCTACTCCGGAAAGGAAAAGGGGAATCCTACTAGGACTTGGGAGTCCTAGTAGGACACCCCACACTTGGCGCGCCCCCTCTAGGGCCGGCCTCCTTCTCCTCCCCCCTTTATATACGTGGGCAGGGGACACCCCAAAGGCACAACAGACAATCTCTTAGCTGTGTGCGGTGCCCCCTCCACAGTTACACACCTCGGTTATATCGTCGTAGTGCTTAGGCGAAGCCCTGCGCCGGTAACTTCATCATCACCGTCACCACGTTGTCGTGCTGACGGAACTCTTCCTCGGCCTCAACTGGATCAAGAGTTCGAGGGACGTCACCGAGCTGAACGTGTGCTGCACGCGAGGTGCCGTACGTTCGGTGCTTGGATCGGTTGGATCGCGAAGACGTTCAACTACAGCAACCGCGTTGTCATAACGCTTCTGCTTACGGTCTACGAGGGTACGTGGACTACACTCTCCCCTCTCGTTGCTATGCATCACCATGATAGATCTTGCGTGTGTGTAGGAAGTTTTTAAAAATTACTGCGTTCCCCAACAGCCGCCCCGAGATCCGATCTGCCAGCCGCCGCCGTAACATGAGAGCCAGATCCCCACGCCTGTGTCCGCGCACCGCACGCGGTGCCGCGCTCCGTACACACTCGCCGTGCAGCCCCAGCGCAAGCTCACCACGGCGGCCACGCCCTCCCACGGCGGACACCCCGCAACGCCCGAGCACCGTGAGAGGGAGAACCGGAGTGCCCCGCCGCCGCCGACGCTGCGCGGGCTTTGCCCGGCGGCGGTGAGGGGGAGGAAGATCTGGCGAGAGGGAGCTCGCCCGGCGGCTAGGGTTCCGTCCGGGTCGCCCGCGGGTAGGCGACAAGTGGGACTTTTCTACAACTTCTGAGTTTGACGTGGTCGTGTATGCAAACAGTGCATGGGACACTCTGGCCTTGTGCAACCTGGGAAGCGTATTTTGTAATAATTGTGCATTATTTTTTGCGGAAACAATTATGCATTATTAGCAGTAGAAGCTAGGGAACCATACGCTAGTTCTGATTCATAGGCATTGTATTGATTGATTGCATCTGCCCAGGAAAGATTTAGATGTCTCACCCTTATTTCTTTGGGGAGTTTTTAGCTGGATTTTGATGGCATTTCTGTCTGATGGGAATGTTGGTCTGTTTGTGTGGTTTCAGAACTGATGCCTACCATTTTGTAGGTGATTTTCTATGGTTACGATCAATGTGATTATTCGCAGTCATTTGTTATGGTATGTAATATTAGTGTGAACTTTATAAAATTGGTTTAGCTCCACTTTTGATGTCATGAACTCAACTTGAGTCTCCCTCTGATTTGAAGCTCAGCCCTAGGATTTTGAATTAATATTCGTGTAATAACCAAGTTCATCTCGTTTTTTCATAACAATGTCATTTTTTTATTTTGCGGGAAAATGTAATTTTTTTTTGCGAAATAATGTAACTTTGACGCAAAGCCAAGAATCTGGGAAACAAATACTATATAGTAATAATATTGTCCTATGTAAATTTTGCATTATCATACTCCCTTCGTCCTAAATTAAGTGTCTCGACTTTGTACTAGCTCTAGGATAAATTTGTACTGAGCTCTTAAGAAACGGAGGGAGTATATAGGAGTACAATCGTAGTACAAACTGTTTTGTTTCGCCTGATCTAAACATTAAGTTAAGAATCAGTAGCGATCTAGTAGTACATGTACATGGAAGCAAGGAAAGACTCCTCGTGATGGCGCACTTCGCTGCAGCATCGATCTCTCCTTCTCAGACGCAGGCAACTCCAGCGGACACCGGCGTAGCCTTCCCGCCGTCTTCGAGCTTCATCAGTTTGGCGCCGTGATCGTCAGGCGGCGGACAGGCGCTCGCCCGCTTCTTCCTCTTTGCCTCGCCGGCAGCATCGTCCGCTGCAGCCATGTCGAGCAGGCGCTGCACCATCTCCATGGCGATGTCCAGCCCTGGGACGTACTCCGTGAGTACCTTGCAGTTCTCGGGGCCGCAGTTCTCGAACGTGTCCAAAGATTCCCGCAGCTCTTGCCTGGACGCGCCCGCCAGGTGCCGCGTGACGGAGGACACGACGGCGACGCGCCCGCGATCGTTGACGAGGGATGCGGCGTGGATGGCGTCCTCCATCCCGACCGGCTCGTGGTCGCCCCGGCGCCTCCGGCGCGCCGCGCCGGCCCTTTCGGTGAGGCCGACCCGCAGCTCGCGGTCGAGCAACCGGTGGCCGTGCAGGTTGCGGCACGCGCTCTGCGCCGTGGCGTCGTCGGCGTACTCAACGAAGGCGTATCCCTTGCGCTTCCCCGTGTCGGCGTCGGCGGCTGGTTGAAGGAGAGGACGGGGCCGATGAGCTCGCAGGCGTCGCGGACCTCCTTCTCCTCGGCTTTGAAGGGGATGTTGCCGACGTAGACGACGCGGCTGCAGCGGCAGTGTCAGCGGCAACGAGCAAGGCACCGAAGCTCCAGACGAACAAGCGCAAGTCGTGGGCTGGCCCAGGAGGCAGCCTCGCCTGCCGGCTCACCAGTGGATTCAGTGGTACTTCAGATTCTGGAACACACCAGCGCACCAGTGGATTCCCTTCGCCACCGCTCTGTTTGAAGGAACAGCTGCTCCCTGGGTGGAGTCAATCCAGCGCCGTGCTCCAGGTGTAGCTTGGCCTGAATTCTGTTCGCTGCTGCAGTCTCGTTTCGGGCGCAACAAGCATCAGCATATCCTCAGGCAGATGTTTAACATTCGTCAGACCAGCACAGTAGAAGACTACTTAGAGCGTTTCTCAAAGCTATTTGATCAGTTATCCGCGTATGAGCCCAATCCCAGTCAAGTACATTATGTCACAAGAGTCATGGAAGGGTTAGTACCATCAGTGCGCTTGCTGGTGGGCATTCAGCAACCAACGGACCTGGATATAGCGTATGCGTTGGCCTTGCTGTCCGAAGAACTGAGAGATCACTCATTTCAGCCAGCAGTTTCCGCTAGTTCGGTAGCTCACAGCAAGAAAAACTTTCTTCCTTCAGCTCGCAGTGTTGTTGTCAGTAAAACAGTGGAGGACAGGCATGCTGCAGAATCAAGCCGTCCAGCTCCAGTTGAGGACCGATGGTCAGCCCTGCGTGCCTACAGGAAATCTGAAGGACTCTGTTTCATTTGCGGAGAGCGTTGGGCAAGAGATCACCGTTGTAAACAGGAAGTTCAACTGCATGTTGTGCAGGAAATGCTGGAGTATGTGCAGAATATGCCCGCAGATACAAGCTTTACTGAAGCTGAGAGTACTGGAGAAGTCAATGCTGTTTGTATTTCTGCTGCAGCTTTGGGAGAACCATCTGTTCCTGCAATTGCAACAATGAAACTGACAGTACAGTTGCAAGGGCACAAGCTCACTTTTCTTGTGGATTCTGGAAGTACTCACTCTTTCCTGGATTGTGCAGTTGCTGCTCAAATTAAAGGAGTAGCTGATATGCCTGTTAAGATGGTCAAGGTTGCAAATGGAAATTTGGTTCCCTGCAACCAGCAACTGCAGTCAGGAGCTTGGTCAGCAGATGGGCACAAGTTCACTAGTGATTTTAAGATTTTTCCTCTGGGATCTTATAATGGTATTCTGGGACTAGACTGGTTGGCCACACATAGCCCCATGCAAGTGGATTGGTCTGAACATTGGTTATCTTTTGACAGAAATGGAACTCCTATCACATTACTGGGTGAAGATGCTACTCCTAGTCTTCTAGCTATGATTGAACTGTCGTCTCTACTCTTGTCCAAGAACACAGAACAAACTGAATTACCTGCTGAAATTCAGGAAATTCTCAATACTTATGCATCTGTGTTTGAAGCTCCCACTGGCCTCCCACCTAGGAGGAAATATGACCACACTATTCCCCTTATTCCAGGTGCTTCTCCTGTGTCTATCAGACCATACAGACTTCCACCTGCTCTCAAGGATGAGATGGAGAAGCAAGTGACGGAAATGTTGGACTCAGGTATCATCAGGCCTAGCACTAGTGCTTTTTCATCACCTATGATCATGGTTTAGAAGAAAGATAAGACCTGCAGGCCAGTTTTTGATTACAGGCATTTGAATGCAATAACTATCAAGAGCAAATTCCCTATTCCTGTTATTGATGAGCTGCTTGACGAGCTAGCTGGGTCCTGTTGGTTTTCCAAGCTCGATCTCAGAGCTGGTTACCACCAAATTCGACTAGCTCCTGGAGAAGAACATAAAACAGCATTTCAAACACACTTTGGGCATTTTGAGTTCATGGTCCTGTCATTTGGTCTAACTGGTGGTCCAAATACATTTCATTTTGCTATGAATGATACTCTGTCTCCTTGTCTCAGGGAATTTGCCATCTCATTTTTTGATGACATATTGATTTTCAGTGCCACTTATGCTCTCCATTTGGAACACCTGGCAAGAGTGCTGCAGTTACTGCAAGAACATCAGTGGAAAGTGAAGTTACCTAAGTGTGCATTTGCTCAAACACAGATTGGCTATTTGGGCCACATCATCAGTAGCCAAGGGGTTGCAACTGAGCCCGAAAAGATTGCTAGTATTGAGCAGTGGCCGGTGCCTGTGTCTGCTAAGGAAGTCAGGTTTTTTTTGGGTCTAGCTGGATATTACAGAAAATTCATAGCCCACTATGGTCTTATTAGCAAGCCACTTACAAATTTGCTCAAGAAAGGTGTGCCATTTCACTGGTCACAGGTTGAACAACAAGCTTTTACAGCCCTCAAACAAGCCCTGATATCAGCACCTGTCCTAGTCCTCCCAGATTTCTCGAAGCAGTTTGTTATTGAGACTGATGCTTGTGACACTGGAGTAGGTGCAGTGCTGATGCAGGAGGGTCACCCACTAGCATATGTGAGCAAGGCCTTGGGCCCAAGAAATCAAGCACTGTCGGTTTATGAAAAAGAATATCTGGCAATCCTGCTGGCTGTGGAACACTGGCGCCAGTACCTGCAACTGTGAGAGTTTATAATCAAAACTGACCAGCGCAGTTTGGCCAGTTTATCTGAGCAATGTCTTCATACCAAGTGGCAATAGAAGGCCCTGACTAAACTACTAGGACTACAGTATTGCATTGTCTATAAAAAAGGAGTGGAGAATAATGCTGCAGACTCCTTGTCCAGAAAACCACACGCTCCTTCTGAAACTATGCCTAAATTGTTTCCCATCTCAACTGTCCAACCAGCTTGGCTTGATGATATTGCACTCAGCTACTCACAAGACAAATTTTGCATTGACCTACTGCAGAAGCTTGCTTCTTCTGGTGAGTATGACAGCAAATTCTCTTTGAAGTCTGGATTGCTACGAGAGGACAAATGTATCTGGGTAGGTGCAGATACAAAGTTGCAACACACTATTGTGAATGCGTTCCATGGCAGTCCAATTGGGGGCCACTCAGGTTTTCCAGTCACTTTTAAGCGTGTCAGGCAACTTTTTTGTTGGCAAGGTATGCGCAGTTTCATAAAACAGTATGTCAAAAACTGCATCATATGTCAGCAAGCAAAACCTGAGCGAGTCCCTTACCCGGGTTTATTACAACCTTTACCTGTGCCTGACTTGCCCTGGGAGATGGTGACTATGGATTTTGTCGAAGGGTTGCCAGTTTCTGGACAGTATAACTGCTTGATGGTGATCATTGACAAACTTTCTAAGTATGGCCATTTTGTTCCATTGCACCACCTGTTCACTGCAGTTACAGTGGCTGAGGCCTTTCTCAACACAGTCTATCGCTTGCATGGAATGCCTCGTTCAATTGTCTCTGACAGAGATCGTATATTTACAAGTCAATTCTGGAAGGAACTTTTTCAGAAAGCTGGCGTTATGTTGCGTATGAGTACAGCACGTCATCCTCAATCGGATGGGCAGACGGAGCGAGTTAACCAGCAAGTGGAATGCTTCCTAAGGTGTTTTGTCAGTGCTCACCCTCTCGCTGGGCTAAATGGATACCACTGTGCGAGTACTGGTATAATACGAATTGGCACTCGGCCACGGGCAAGACACCATTTGAAATCATCTATGGTCACGAACCACGTCATTTTGGCTTGACAGCAGAGAATACAGTGCAATCAGCTGATCTGCAACAGTGGCTAGATGATCGCCAAGTGATTCTGGGTTCAGTGCGTCAACATCTACTGCGAGCGCAACAGCGCATGAACACACATGCCGATAAGCATCGTTCTAAGCGGGTGTTTGAAGTTGGTGACTCTGTTTTTCTAAAGCTACAGCCATATCTTCAGTCATCCGTTGCTCCGAGGGCGAATCACAAGTTGGCATTCAAATTCTATGGCCCTTTTGAAGTGGTCGAGTGCGTGGGCGAGGTGGCATATCGGTTGGCATTGCCGGTCACCAGCCGTGTGCACCCAGTGTTTCATGTCTCTCTTCTGCGGAAAGTACTCGGCCCAGCGCACGAGGTACTACCCCAGCTTCCCTCTCCTGATATGCAATTTCAATTTCCAGAACAAGTATTGCAACAGCGAGTGGTGCGTCGCGGCTCGAATTCTCTGGTACAAGTGCTGGTGAAGTGGAGCGACACTCCCGTTGAGATGGCAACATGGGAAGACAAGGTGCAGCTCAAGCAAAAAATTTCACGAGCACCGGCTTGGGGGCAAGCCATTTCTAACAGGGGAGGGATTGTCTGCGACAACGAGCAAGGCATGGAAGCTCCAGACGAACAAGCGCAAGTCGTGGGCCAGCCCAGGAGGCAGCCTCGCCTGCCGGCTCAGCTGGCTGGCCTGGAATGGGCCCATGTGGGCACTGTACTTAAGCAGGTTGATGACGCGTGAGTAGCTGGCGAACGGCTGGCGGAAAAGCTACTTTACTCTTCCGTGTTGTAACAGCTAATCCTTCCTCCTCCTCCGACCCCCACCCATGGATTCATGAATTGTAGCTCGAATTGGTGATAATGGAGACTAGTTGAGAGAATTGTTGTGTGAATGTTAACAGGCAGTTGCCGGCGGCGGTGGCCATGCTGTCCATGATTGGCAGCTTGAGTCGATTGAGACGGCCAAATGCGATCAAGACGGGCTGGATCAAGGGTTTGGCGAAATATATGGAGGCGAATCATCATCGTCCAAGACTCGGATTCGATTTCCTTTTCTTTTCGAAGCGCGTCTCATGTCGTAAGTCGGTTCAGGGGCGCGTGGTCTAGGGACGCGCCCTAATAAGTCGGTGTCTTTTTTCCCTTAGATGCAGACGCTCGTATATACTCCCTCCGTTCCGAATTATTTGTCACAGATACGGGTGTATCTAGATGTATTTTAGGTCTAGATACATCCATTTCTGCGATGAGTAATTGGGAACGGAGAGAGTACGTGCATACACTCAACCTTATGAACACATACATGTATACCCTACTCTATAATCACCTTCGAGAGACTGAGCCGACATATCACCTTGAGATTTTACGAAGTCGCCATAGGCGTCTCATAGTCAACGGGAACGTCTCCTCCCACTGAACGCGTATGGCCGAAAATCCTGAAATAAATCCAAAATAGATGCGAGCACCACAATTTGAATCCTGGTGGGTTGGAATACTACTGTCCACCTAACCATCCAACCACAAATGGGTCCTTGAGGCACTAAATGTTGCAAGGACCGCAATATCTGGCGTCCATACGCTGAGAGGACCCTATCAAATAATCACACATGTATACCCTACCCCTATGAGCACCTCCGACAGGCTGAGCGGACATATCATCTTAAGATTTTACGAAGTCGCCATAGGCGTCTCGTAGTCGACGGGAACGTCTCCTCCCACTGAACGCGTATTGCCAAAAATTCTGAAATAAATTCAAAATAGATGCGAGCATCACGAATTAAACTCTGATGGACTGGGGATACTACTGTCCATCTAACCATCCAATCATAGTTGAGTCCTTGAGGCGCTAATTTTGCAAGGACCGCAATATCTCGCGTCCATGCGCTGGGAGGATCCTATCAAATAATCATAAATAATAAGTGTCACACATGTGGCACGAAACATTGTGGCCCTGGCGCTTTTTACAACTAAAGTTGTCATCCGAAAGAAAAGAAAAAAACTGAAACTTGCCATCTAACATAAAGTTGTCATGTTTGACAACCAAAGTTGCCATGCTCGCATCACTAAACTTGCCATTAAAAATATTCAAAATTACCATGTGTTCGTGCCATGCTACTTCTTGAGCTTGCGTTGGTTTTTCCCTTGAAGAGGATAGGGTGATGCAACAAAGTAGAGATAAATATTTCCCTCAGTTAGAGAACCAAGGTATCAATCCAGTAGGAGACAACGCACAAATCACCAATCCCTGCACAAACAATCAAACAATTTGCACCCAACGTGATAAAGGGGTTGTCAATCCGTTCACGGTCACTTGCAAAAGTGAGATCTGATAGAGATAGATAAAACTAAACAAACAATAAAGTAAATATTTTTTGATTTTTTGGTTTATAGATCGAAAAGTGAGGCCCCGTTCGGTGCGAAGGAAGACAAAACAAAGGAAATGATAACTTCACAGGAATTGGAGTGAGTGTCGACCCAGAATTTATGGAGTTGTAAACAGGGCAAACAAAAAAATTGCAGTTCGGTTCACATGAAAAGGCATCTTTGGAGCTGCACTATTTTATACTAGAGTTAATCAACTATACCATGCAATGTTGTGTCTATCTCTCACATAGAGCAGTGGCAGCAGCCTTTGTCCGTACGAATTTTTTAATCGGCAAAAGGTGCAGCTGAGCAGGCCTTCCTCGGGTTTCAGTCAAAAAATCAGGTACGAGTGGATGTTCAGATTCCTTTGGAATGGGCACACCAAAGCTCCAATTCCTATGATTTCCTGTAGCTGCTTCCTGTGTACCGAACGCCCCTAGAGGGAAAAACACCACAGGAAAGAAAACATCCATGTTTCCTGTGAAATTCCTTCACCCCGAACACAGCCTAAAAGATTGCAAAATAGTAAACCGGAAACTTATATGATGAAAAATAGACCCGAGAGCCATAGGTTTCACTAGAGGCTTCTCTCATGATAGCAAATAATACGGTGGGTGAACAAATTACTGTCGAGCAATTGATAGAAAAGCGCAAAATATGACGATATCTAAGGCAATGATTATGGAATATAGGCATCACGTCCGTGTCAAGTAGACCAACTCCTGCCTGCATCTACTACTATTACTCCACACATCAACCGACTCCTGCCTGCATCTAGAGTATTAAGTTCATGAAGAATAGAGTAACGCGTTAAGTAAGATGACATGATGTAGAGGAATAAACTCAAGCAATATGATGTAAACCCCATCTTTTTATCCTCGATGGCAACAATACAATACGTGCCTTGCTGCCCCTACTGTCACTGGGAAAGGACACCGCAAGATTGAACCCAAAGCTAAGCACTTCTCCCATCGCAAGAAAAATCAACCTAGTTGGCCAAACTAAACCAATAGTTCGAAGAGAATTACAAAGATATCAAATCATGCATAAAAGGATTCAGAGAAGATTCAAATAATATTCATAGATAAGCTGATCATAAATCCACAATTCATCGGATCTCGACAAACACACCGCAAAATAAGATTACATCGAATAGATCTCCAAGAACATCGAGGCGAACATGGTATTGAGAATCAAAGAGAGAGAATAAGCCATCTAGCTACTAGCTATGGACTCGTAGGTCTGAGGTAAACTACTCACGCCTCATCGGAAGGGCAATAGAGTTGATGTAGAAGCCCTCCGTGGTCGAATCCCCCTCCAACAGGATGCCGGAAAAGGCCCCATGATGGGATCTCACAGGAAGAGAAGGTTACGGCGGTGGAAAAGTGTTTTCATGGATGCTTCTGGTGGTTTGGGAATATATGTGAATATATAGGAGGAAGATCTAGGTCAGGGGGTCATCGAGGGGCCCACAAGGTAGGGGGCGCGCCCTCCATCCTTGTGGCCGCCTCGTGGCTCTTTTGACTTGCACTCCAAGTCTTCTGGGCGTCTTCTGGTCCAAGAAAAATCATCGCGAAGGATTTATTCCGTTTGGTATTCCTTTTCTGCGAAGCTCAAAAACAAGGAAAAAACAAAAACTGGCGCTTGGCTCTAGGTTAATAAGTTAATCCTAAAAAAATATAAAATAGCATATTAATGCATATAAAGCATCCAAAACAGATAATATAATAGCATGGAACAATAAAAAATTATAAATACATTGGAGACGTATCATGCCACACGTATGACACTTATAAAGGTCCGAAACAATTCATTCACCTGGGGTAATGGGAAGTTTTGCAATTCTTTTTCTTTTTTTGAGATACCTCTTCATGCTTTATTCAACCGAAATGTTTAGAGAAATGGTTACAATGTCAAGTGGTGAAACTAACCACACGTGTCTACCAAAATTTAGGGAAAACAAAAACTTCGCTAAACTATCTGCCTCAGAAAATTAACGTCTGAATTCATAGGTAAAGGAGCAAGCAGAAAGCTTCCTGGATCACCGCAGCATTAACACCATCTGAGCTAGTCTCTATATTCTTGATGTCTGTCAATGAGTCTGAAGCAACAAGTATCTGATCCCGAAGTTGTATGTTTTTCCCCTTCAAAAAAAAGTTGTACATTTTTTTGGAGTAACGGAGCTGTACAATTCATGCATACCTCCCAGTCCATCCTATGAATCATTCGCTAGGTGGCAGGCCGGGAGGACCCCGATCGAACTAGTTGTTCTTTTATATATAGGAAAATGCCATGAACCCCCCAAAACATCTCCTTATGAAAAGGAAAATTCTTGGCATCAACCGCCGGATCGCACGCGAGCATCCACCGGCTCATTCGTACGACGCGTGTCTTGCCCAAGCAATTCCTTTTTTCTTTCTTTCGGTCAACGTGGCCCCCTGCTCGTTGCTCACTGTCGAATACTATGAGTTTCTGCAACAAGGTCTCTGTAGCAAAAACTGGAACAAGACCTCTATTATAGTAAAATCAAATTTGTAATGAGACCTCTGTTGTAAAAACATTTACAATAAAACCTCTGTTGCAAAAGAAGACTGTAACAATACCTCTGTTAAAAAAATATTTTGCAAAAAATTCTGCAACATGACCCGTGTTGCAGAAATTTTCTGCAACACGACATGTGTTGCAATAATAAAAGGTGATGCTCGGTCGCTCAATGCACCAGATTCGACGACTCGCGAGGCGGAGGATCTTTTATCCGTTGGCAGATGCATAGCACTACCCCTATAAAAAGCACATAGAAAATCTAAAAATTGAAATATTTCATGCTCTGATTTTTTTAAATGTTGTCCCCTAATATCAGGAATTAACCATGGATGTTAATAAATATATTTAAACTTGTCGTGGACCTACAATTTGAGTTGCCATGTGAACATAGAAGAAGAAGAAGAAGAAGGAAAAGGCCTTGATAAAAAATACCATCTGTTAGTAAACAAAAAATGCCATCTAAAAATAACAAACTGCCATCTATTAATAATAAAAATGCCATCTCTTAATATAAAAATGCCATCTCTTGTTGATAAAACATTTCATCTCTTAATATAAAAATGCCATCTCTTGATAATAAAAAATGTGATCTCTTGATATAAAACTAACATCTCTTAAACAAAATGTCATCTCTTAAATAAATAAAAATGTCATCTTTTACTAAAAATATGATCTCTTATAACAAATAAAAAATGCCATGTGACATCGTTTGAAAGTTTAAAACTGCCATGTTGATTTTCCCTAGAGAAAATGCCATCTGGTGAAACAAAAGAAAAGGGGGTAGAGTGGGATTCAAACCCAGGTGTACCAAATGGAGGGTCGCGCTGCTAGCCAATGCGCTAGCTGCAGTGTTTTGAAAATTTGTTCACTGGCTTCTTTCTTATAGTGAAGTGGTTTGGAATCCAACGTGGCTTGGATCCGGCGTCAGGATTCCTGCAAACGAATCAGACGGGAGATAGGGCGTTCGCGAGAACAATCAACCTGATTGACATTCACCAAATAAGATTTCCATTTTGCGAACTGTCAAGAAGAGAAGATTTGTGTTGTGTCTTTGAAAACAAAAACTAGTTCTCCAAAAAGCATTTTTAGCACCAAAAATGTTTTTCACACAGGAAAAAAAATTCTTTCTCCATGAAAATTTACGTGTAGACATAGGGCACACGTCCTTTTCAGAATTTTTGAACATGTGAAACATTATTTGTTTCTCCTGAAAAAATATGACAGTTTTGCCCATGGGTATGTGTATCCATGGGCACTTTACCCGGAAATAGCGGGAATGGGTGAGACATTTTACCCATCAACAATGGGTATTCATACCCACAAAACATAAGGACATGGCATGGGTATAAAATTATTCCGATACTTAGAAATAATCAATACTAAAAAGTAACTCCTTTAACACGTGGGTGGAGAAATTTACAATTTATACATATTGCAAAATCCATTGTGCTTAAAACTAGAAAAATGATGCCAAAATCTAAGCGTGAACCCATCATAATAAACTTTCAATGTGCACATTCAAATTTAAGTGTTACCCTATTTGTCCTAGCCGACCGTATAGACGTGTGTGTCACAATGTTACGTCTAGAGAGTTTAATTAGTAAATGGCATAGGATATTCAAGTAAAAGAAACCAAAACAGTAGACTGGAAAATTATGTCTCCTCGGTCTGTGTCCGTAATTCCCATGGGTTTGGCTGCCCTAATACCTTTCCGATCTGCATTCTCCTCGGTACCTCATGATCTGATAACATAACATGTCGAGATTCTCTTGTATTCTAGAGTATGTTTTTGGTGTTCTACTTAACGGAAAGGTATTTCACTTTGGACAATCCATCTACCCTTTCTAGTTCTAAGGCCGTGTTTTGTTCAACTTCAGTTGTCAACTTTTCAGTCTAAAAGCTACTCCCCCGTTCCATAATATAAGAGCGTTGGGACGGAGGCAGTAGAATCTGGACCAAAGGAGAATTCCAGTAAACCAACTTCTCGAGAATCTAGAAAATTTGGTAGTGCATTTTGTGCAGCTAGTCTACCCCAACTTTTTGAGCTTCTCCATCAACCACTTTGTTCTATTGCCTAGAAGTTGAAGAGTTTTTACCCACCTTGCCACTGATAAGTAAAAAATATCTATCCTTGAGCGAGCAAATGAACAAAAAGAGTGCCCCCCTCCTGAGCAAATGACCAAATTCACTTGGTCTCCTTCCCGAGCGCGACAACTAGGGTTCCTAGCCACCCCTCCAATACTTTCGGGCCTCTATCGCGGCTCCCCCAGCCGCCGAAGCCTCCGGTGCCTCAACGCTGGTACAGGAGTCCAACAGCCGCTCCTGCTAAGCAGCGCCACCACCTGAGGCACGCTGGCGACCGTTCCATAGGCAGGTAGTCACCACACCTTCCTTCTCCCTCCTTCTTGAAGGAAATATGACCTAGAGGAAATAATAAAGTTGTTATTTATATTTCCTTATATCATGATAAATGTTTATTATTCATGCTAGAATTGTATTAACCGGAAACTTGATACATGTGTGAATACATAGACAAAACAAAGTGTCCGTAGTATGCCTCTACTAGACTAGCTCGTTAATCAAAGATGGTTAAGTTTCCTGACCATAGACATGTGTTGTCATTTGTTGAACGGGATCACATCATTAGAGAATGATGTGATGGACAAGACCCGTCCGTTAGCTTAGCATAATGATCGTATAGTTTTATTGCTAATGCTTTCATCATGACTTATACATGTTCCTCTGACTATGAGATTATGCAACTCCCGAATACCGGAGGAACAGCTTGTGTGCTATCAAATGTCACAACGTAACTGGGTGATTATAACGATGCTCTACAGGTGTCTCCGATGGTGTTTGTTGAGTTGGCATAGATCGAGATTAGGATTTGTCACTCCGTGTATCGGAGAGGTATCTCTGGGCCCACTCGGTAATGATCATCACTATAAGCCTGGCAAGCAATGTGACTAATGAGTTATTTATAGGATGATGCATTACGGAACGAGTAAAGTGACTTGCCAGTAACGAGATTGAACTAGGTATGATGATACCGATGATCGAATCTCGGGCAAGTAACATACCGATGACAAAGGGAACAACGTATGTTGTTATGCGGTTTGACCGATAAAGATCTTCGTAGAATACGTAGGAGCCAATATGAGCATCCAGGTTCCGTTATTGGTTATTGACCGGAGATGTGTCTCGGTCATGTCTACATAGTTCTCGAACCCGTAGGGTCCGCACGCTTAACGTTCGATGACGATTTGTATTATATGAGTTATGTGATTTGGTGATCGAATGTTTTTTGGAGTCCCGTATGAGATCACGGACATTACGAGGAGTCTCTAAATGGTAGAGAGGTAAAGATTCATATATAGGACGATAGTATTCGGACACCGGAAGTGTTCTGGGGGTACTGGGTACGTATCAGGTCACCAGAAGGGGTTCCGGGCACCCCCCGGCAAAGATATGGGCCTTATTGGGCCAAGGGCGGGACAGACCAGCCCCTGGTGGACTGGTGCGCCCCATATATGCCAAATAGGAGGAGAAGGAAGGAGGGGAAGAGAGAAAGGAAAGAGGAGGATTCGGCCTCCCCTTCCCTTCTCTCCCCCTGTGACGCCCCCGATTTGACCGTACACTAATCATGCACGTAAATGTGTACGATCAAGATCAGGGACTCACGGGAAGATATCACAACACAACTCTACAACATAAATAAGTCATACAAGCATCATAATACAAGCCAGGGGCCTCGAGGGCTCGAATACAATTGCTCGATCATAGACGAGTCAGCAGAAGAAACAATATCTGAGTACAGACATAAGTTAACAAGTTTGCCTTAAGAAGGCTAGCACAAAAGTAGCAACGATCGAAAAGGCAAGGCCTCCTGCCTGGGACCTCCTAACTACTCCTCGAAGCCGAACTCCATGTAGAATCATCCTCGGGATCTCTAGCTCCTGGACTCCAACATCTGGTTGCGACAATCAGGTATAGAAAGGGGAAAAGAGGGAGAAAAGCAACCGTGAGTACTCATCCAAAGTACTCGCAAGCAAGGAGCTACACTACATATGCATTGGGTATATGTGTAAAGGGCCATATGAGTGGACTGAACTGCAGAATGCCAGAATAAGAGGGGGATAGCTAATCCTGTCGAAGACTACGCTTCTGGCAGCCTCCATCTTGCAGCATGTAGAACAGAGTAGATTGAAGTCCTCCAAGTAGCATCGCATAGCATAATCCTACCCGGCGATCCCCTCCTCGTCGCCCTGTTAGAGAGCGATCACCGGGTTGTATCTGGCACTTGGAACGGTGTATTTTATTAAGTATCTGGTTCTAGTTGTCATAAGGTCAAGGTACAACTCCGGGTCGTCCTTTTACCGAGGGACACGGCTATTCGAATAGATAAACTTCCCTGCAGGGTTGCACCACATAACCCAACACGCTCGATCCCATTTGGCCGGACACACTTTTCTGGGTCATGCCGGGCCTCGTCAGATCAACACGTCGCGGCCCCACCTAGGCTCAACAGAGAGGTCAGTACGCCGGTCTAAACCCTATGCGCATAGGGGTCTGGGCCCATCGCCCTATGCACACCTGCACGTTGCGTACGCGGCCGGAAGCAGACCTAGACCCCTTAATACAAGCGCGAGCTTACGGTCCAATGCAGCGCGCGCCACTCAGTCGCTGACGTCACGAAGGCTTCGGCTGATACCACGACACCGGGATACCCATAACTACTCCCGCGTAGATGGTTAGTGCGTATAGACCAAATGGCCAGACTCAGATCAAATACCAAGATCTCGTTAAGCGTGTTAAGTATCTGCGAACGCCGACCAGGGCCAGGCCCACCTCTCTCCTAGGTGGTCTCAACCTGCCCTGTCGCTCCGCCATAAAGTAACAGTCGGGGGCCGTCAGGAACCCAGGCCCACCTCTACCGGGGTGGAGCCACCTGTCCTTTCAGCCCCCTCATCAGAATCACTTGCGGGTACTCCTCGAGCCGACCCGACTTTAGTCACCACATGTGTCATGCATATAATGTATATACCCGTGATCACCTCCCAAAGTGATCACGGCCCAGTAGTATAGCATGGCAGACGGACAAGAGTGTAGGGCCACTGATGGAACACTAGCATCCTATACTAAGCATGTAGGATTGCAGGTAAAGGTAATAACAGTAGAAGCAAGGACAGGCTATGCATCAGGATAGGATTAACGGAAAGCAGTAACGTGCTACACTACTCTAATGCAAGCAGTATAGAGGAGAGTAGGAGATATCTGGTGATCAAGGGGGGGGGCTTGCCTGGTTGCTCTGGCAAGTAGGAGGGGTCGTCAACTCCGTAGTCGAACTGGGCAGCAGCAATGTCGGTCTCGTAGTCTACCGGAGAGAAGAGGGGGGAAGAAACAGTAAATACAATGCAAACATAAGCATGACGATGCGTGACATGACAATGAGCGGTCCTAGGTGTGTCCTAACGCGACAGTAGGTGGTACCGGCGAAGGGGGGGGACATCCGGGAAGTATTCCCGATGTTTTGCGTTTTCGGACAAACGGACCGGAGGGGGAAAGTTGCGAGTTCGATAGGTTAGGGATGGGTGGTGGACGAACGGGTTGCGTATCTGGATTCGTCTCGTCGTTCTGAGCAACTTTCATGTACAAAGTTTTTTCATCCGAGCTACGGTTTATTTTATATTAATTTTCAAAGTTTAAAATCATTTTTAGAATTAACAGAATTAATTTAATTCGAAACTGGATTTATGACATCAGCAAGATGTCATGCTGACGTCAGCAGTCAACAGGGGTTGACTGGTCAACCTGACAGGTGGGTCCCACCTGTCAAGGGCTGTTATCTAATTAACTACCGTTTAGTTAAATTAATTAACTAATTAGATTAATTTAAACAGGATTAATTAACTTAATTAATTTAGTTAATTAATTAATTAAATTTATTTTTATTTTTATTTTCTTTATTTATTTATTTATTAATTTTTATTAATTAATTTATTATTTTTTTTATTATTTTTTTAATTTTCGTTCTGGGGCGTGGGCCCCTATGTCATAGGCCCAGGGGGCCTTAACGGGTGACGGGTTCTCTGGCGCTAGCGCCCAGGGGCGTGCGGGCGTGGCCGCTAGCGGCCCCGAGTGGTGCAGCGGGGCCGTGTCCGGAGCGGCGCGAGCCCGGTGCGGGGCGCGACCGGTGCAAGGAGGGGGCGCGTTCGGGGAGCTCGACGGAGGCACTTGGTGCGGGCGACGGCGAGCTTGGGCAAGGGGGAAGAGGCCCGGCGAGGCAGGGCAGTGAGAGGTAGGGGCGGAGCCGGCTGTGAGGGAGATGATAGCGCGTAGCAGCAGGGGCGAGAGGGTCATCGAGCGGGAGCGAGGCGGCTGCGGGGCGTGCCCGACGAACGGCGTCAGGGGCGGCAGCGGGAGCAGTGGGGCATCGGGGCGGTGCGCGGATGGGCGTCGGCGCCGAACAGCAGGAGCGACGGCACGAAGCGGGCCGGGCGCAGCCTGTGCGGCGGTGTGCGCGTGCGAGACGGCGCATGCGCGCGGTGACCGGGCGAGGAGAGGGGGAGCTCACGGGGTAGTGTAGGGAACTGGCAGTGGGCGTCGAGGAGGAGGACGGGGACGAGGTCGACGGCGAAGAGGATGGCGGGGCAGCTCCCGCGAGATGGCTCCGGCGACGGGATCCGGGGAGTCGCGGCGTCGGGCGTGTGGCGAGGGGAACCGCTATCCCCGATCCAGATCGGGACTGAGAGGTGGGGCGCGTGGAGAGAGTGGGGGATCGGGGGGGTAGCGGTTTTAGGGTTTCGGGGGGGCAAGGGGCCATATAGTCCAGGGGAGGTGCGGGGTGGGCCGGCTGGGTCGTCCTGGTCAGCTGAGCCGACTGGGCCAAGAGGCCCAGTGGGGGAGGGGCTGGGGGCCTTTTGTTTTTATTTTATCTTTTGTTTTTGTTACAGTTCTGCCATTTCTTTTTATTTTATTCTCTTTTCTATTTTGGCTAATTGTCTGGGCACCAAATGAGTTTTGTAAAATATGAGAGCTGGCCCACAAATCAGAGCACAATATATCCTACCACCAAAAACTAGTTTGGCGTAAATATCATTTCATATTTATTTTGTATTAATAAAAAGTTTATTAAATAATGTTTTCAGCCACTGTTTGAGGTTGTTTAAGTCACCAATCAAATTTCAATAATGTTGTTTACAATTTTATCATAGCCTCTGATTTATCTACTATTTATTGAACATTTTAGTTTTAATATTTGAAAACTTTTATTGTTTGCCTATATTTTAAATTTTAACTTGAATCGTTTTTGAACTAACTCGAGTTTATCAACAGTAACTGAGGTGACGTGGCACCATTAGCTGAGGTTTACTGTAGCTTGATTATCCGGGCGTCACAATTCTCCTCCACTACAAGAAATCTCATCCCGAGATTTAAGAGGGAAGTAAAGGGGGAAGGTTCGGGTTACAAAATTCTACGGAGTGTTCTTGGTCTTGGTTGTTCTTCTCGAAGAGGTTGATCCATTACGTTGATGTCTTCATTCTGCTGTTTCAGGTCATCATGATGAAGTTGTCTTCCTTTCTTCGGGAACTCCATCGTACTTACGAAGGAATGAAGGGTGGGCATTCCGGGAGAACGGACCTCCGCAAGGTTGACTATCTGGTCGATAACATCGGCGAAGGTGGCGGAAAGTAACTCTCGAATTGCAACTTAAGAAATTATCGAGAGCAAAGTAAGAAGGTAAAAAAAATAGAAGTTTTCAAGCGCATAGGCAATCGTTCGTTGCCTGAAACAAAGTGTTGAAGGGGTTTAGAGCAATGTGAATAAGCATTGCATCTAATACGAGTATAGATCACTAGGCAGGTGGCCCGTGAATTACATACAAAGTCAAGAGCGAGGAATAACTCTGACAACACGGTGTACAGGAGAGTCGGTTTTCGATCCTGTGGAACTGTGGGTTATGGGCCCACCATGTGGGGTTTTTTTTATATAGGAGCAGTGACATGTTGCACGGTCATGATAGCAAGGCATGTCAGAGAGTACCCTGTCAGTTATGTTGGCAACACGTTGTTACCAAGGGCGAGGGACGAAGAGAACCATTTTCCTGCTCGTTGAAACGAGGCGAACCATAAGGCAAAGTTGTCGTCCATCGGTGGCTATCGGAATGTCACCAACAATAGTAACAGGGTCTTACTGACAAAGTTGTACACCGAGGTGTTTGTACAAGCAAGGAATTAATACTGCTTAGATCATAATGATCACCAGAAACGTTAAACCAACCAATGGAAAGTAAAATTATGATTATCAGATTAAACAGAAGAATGGAAAGGAAAATGTGTTTAAACACATATTTCAAGGGTATATCCTTCCCAAGGACAAGCTAAGCATGATATTCATGACAGGATATAATGTAGAAAACTCTTTAGGTAGGGGAGAGAAATTTCATGACATTACCCATACAATGGTGTTTGGATAATTGAGCAGGAAACATTTAGCATTGGGCTTCAAATGTTCCTGTTGAAAATCGGAGTACCATAGACATGCTTCGAGATAGCATTGACATGATCAACAGGTGAAGATCAGACTTTGGAAACAAAAGGATCCATCAGGAACAACTTATAGAATAAGTCTTACAATTTCCTCATGGAAGAATAGCTAACCTTGCTAAAAGGGAAAACTTATAACAATAGGTCCTCCCGCTAGGTGTGCTGGGTATCATCACCTTACCGGGTCATAAATAGGCCAATGTTATAACTCTTGGAAATATGTTCCAACCATCATATCTGACCGAGATTCAGATCTGATTGGTGTCAGGATAACTCAGACTCGGGATGCCTGAGAAGAAAGGTGCAACACAAATTGTCGAAACGACATCGAAGATTCTCGGGAGATGAACTATGGAAGCGAGTTCCGGACAAGGGTTCATCATTACATCAAGGAGAGGTGAGCAGGTGACTGATTGACTCAGTGACAATCCATTGAGATTTCCAAAAGATGGATTTCCGCCACTATGTGAACAAGGAGATAACATTAGCTAGATCGAATGACTTAATGATGTATGCTCGAGGAAAACATACACAGTTAAACATTGGTTGAAATGTGCACCCGAAATATGGGCTAGGTAGCACAATCAATGTTCGAATGGTGATTCATTATGCCATAGACGTAGAATGAAACTATAGACCAATAACTTCAAAGCAATAGGGTTGCTAGAAGTTTAGAATTTACACATCACAGACCATTTGTCGGTATTCCTGTTAGAAACAACACGGGGACCAAGAAAGAATGGTGATGGGGAGAAGTATCACTGTACCAGGATGTCATACGAGGTGGTGAGATTCTTACGACATACTTGACACCAAAGATGGTAATACTCCAGGGTCGAACATATCATAAGCTAGATAGCAAGGAAATCAAGGTACAACACAAAACACGAACAAGTTTGTGTTGAATGGAAGGCAATAAAATGGTCGATGATAAAACAAATCATCGAGGGCAAGGATGGTATTTCTCATCCAGAATTCGATAGATATCTTGGAAGAGCTCAGAATGTTGATGATGTTCACGACACATTTGTAGCGAGAATTTATGAAGAGGTAATCGATCGGCGATGACATCAAGTCAAAGGAATGATGAAGCGAAAAGTTATTGGAACCAGGGGTACGACACAAACTTGAAATCAAGCTTGTTGTTCAAGGCGAACTAATATGACGAGGAAGATCGACGTAAGCTTAGCTCATCATCGAAAGTTGTGTTCCGGGAAGGACCGGGTAGCACAGTTAAAAAGTTTGCACGATAATGATATAGCCGATAAGGCTAGGAATGACTTGAAGGATTATTAAACTCATAAGCAACAAGAATTACTTAGAGTTATTGAATCGGAGTGCGGAATCGATTCGCTTATCGGTGTTCTCGAGTGACTAATAACTCAGAGCCCGTGGAAAATTGGAATCAGTGAGAATGTAGCACTTGATGAAAAACTCATATGAAGTTATGCAGTTCCATGATAATCTCGAGATACCAGGGGTAATTCTCGACGACAGATCAAGGTAAAGGTTGGACTAGGGTATTGCCCTGCAGAAGACAAGTGCTCAAACTTGCACGAGAAACGGAATCAAGGAGAAACATGGTCGGAACCACGTCCATGGATACCAGATGAACTTATTACAAGGGGGTAATTATTATAAGATAAGCTTCCATGATAGGATCTACATCGTGTCCATGGGCATGAACACAAAGGTTCAAGGTCGACTCCCACTTCTTCAATGCATAACCTTCCATTCGCCTCTCGTATTTTGATAATGACATTAGTTGTCGAAAGTTTTACCTGGTGCAATACCAGATAAGTATGTCCTGCGAAATCTTTTGGGTTCACACAGATTAAGGAAGGCATAGGTTCAACCCATCGGGGCATCGTAGAAAGATATACTACAAACTTCAGAGTAAATATTACAAGCTCGAAAGAAGAGCATTGTGCAAAAACAGATGATACAATTTACCAAAGGCATTATATACCCATGGAAAGGCTCACAAGGTTATTCAATATGAAGGACACTGTCGGATAAAATCCAACAAAGGAACCGATGGTCCACAAGGGATCTGATGTGAGCATCGGTACTCAACCAGAGGAAGAAAGAATGCAAGGAGATCAGATTATAGAAACAACTGACTAACTCAAAGTTCAAATGCAAAGGAATTATGATTTCCAAATCAGGGGGTCAGAAGCAACGCTCTGATCCAGGATGGATAAGTTGAGTAGGCTTAGGGGTACCATCGATGGCAATTTGATAGGTCGATATCCAGCTCACGTTTAAAATGACGTCTGAGCCGGAAGGATGAATTCTAGGATATGATTGAGGATTCCGAGCATTCGCAACATATTGAATCAATGGACTCAAAAAGATAATGACAAAGGGTGCCAATAAGATTTCGAGACTTATGGGATTAATCATAATGCTAGTAAGCAAGAATTTCAAGAGCAACAGGCTCCTAAGGATTTTCGGAAGATCGAATAGTATTTTGAAGACTATTGTGGAATACTTGAATCAACTGGGGATGAGTGGATACTCGGTAAGTGCGAGAATTATCCGTAGGGGTATTCAGGTGACAAAGAACAGCAAGGCAGTAAGCTCAAAGGATTCTCGGAACAACAGAGAGAATTTCGGGGTATCTTGTAATAACAAGATCAACAGGGAAACATTGTATGAGTGGCGAGTATATGTGGTTATCCATAGGAGTTTATCGATGAAAGGGAATTGCAAAAGCGATGAACACAAGTTCTCGGGTTATCAGCGGAGAGTATCTTCAGGGTCTTCACGGGCAGCAGACGATCATCAGTAATAAGGGGCTCTCCGGGTGAAAGTGATAACGAGATCCTAATGTTAGATTTAGCAAAATTCACTTAACCCGAATAGAAGAGAGATCAGAGTCCCAGAGTATAGGCAAGGAGTAAAAGATCCTAATACCACCCAATGGCGACGTGGGCCCATAAGCCACACAGCCATGTTAGTAAAAGTTTTGTAAAGGCTAGACTCAACTTCGGCCAAGGAGTTTGGAAGGGGGAATCCTACAGGCAGTTGGCTCTGATACCAACTTGTGACGCCCCCGATTTGACCGTCACTAATCATGCACGCAAATGCGTACGATCAAGATCAGGGACTCACGGGAAGATATCACAACACAACTCTACAACATAAATAAGTCATACAAGCATCATAATACAAGCCAGAGGGCTCGAATACAATTGCTCGATCATAGACGAGTCAGCAGAAGAAACAATATCTGAGTACAGACATAAGTTAACAAGTTTGCCTTAAGAAGGCTAGCACAAAAGTAGCAACGATCGAAAAGGCAAGGCCTCCTGCCTGGGACCTCCTAACTACTCCTCGAAGCCGAACTCCATGTAGAATCATCCTCGGGATCTCGAGCTCCTGGACTCCAACATCTGGTTGCGACAATCAGGTATAGAAAGGGGAAAAGAGGGAGAAAAGCAACCGTGAGTACTCATCCAAAGTACTCGCAAGCAAGGAGATACACTACATATGCATTGGGTATATGTGTAAAGGGCCATATCAATGGACTGAACTGCAGAATGCCAGAATAAGAGGGGGATAGCTAATCCTGTCGAAGACTACGCTTCTGGCAGCCTCCATCTTGCAGCATGTAGAACAGAGTAGATTGAAGTCCTCCAAGTAGCATCGCATAGCATAATCCTACCCGGCGATCCCCTCCTCGTCGCCCTGTTAGAGAGCGATCACCGGGTTGTATCTGGCACTTGGAAGGGTGTATTTTATTAAGTATCCAGTTCTAGTTGTCATAAGGTCAAGGTACAACTCCGGGTCGTCCTTTTACCGAGGGACACGGCTATTCGAATAGATAAACTTCCCTGCAGGGGTGCACCACATAACTCAACACGCTCGATCCCATTTGGCCGGACACACATTTCTGGGTCATGCCCGGCCTCGTAAGATCAACACGTCGCGGCCCCACCTAGGCTCAACAGAGAGGTCAGCACGCCGGTCTAAACCCTATGCGCGCAGGGGTCTGGGCCCATCGCCCTATGCACACCTGCACGTTGCGTACGCGGCCGGAAGCAGACCTAGCCCCCTTAATACAAGCGCGAGCTTACGGTCCAATGCGGCGCGCGCCACTCAGTCGCTGACGTCACGAAGGCTTCGGCTGATACCACGACGCCGGGATACCCATAACTACTCCCGCGTAGATGGTTAGTGCGTATAGACCAAATGGCCAGACTCAGATCAAATACCAAGATCTCGTTAAGCGTGTTAAGTATCTGCGAACGCCGACCAGGGCCAGGCCCACCTCTCTCCTAGGTGGTCTCAACCTGCCCTGTCGCTCTGCCATAAAGTAACAGTCGGGGGCCGTCAGGAACCCAGGCCCACCTCTACCGGGGTGGAGCCACCTGTCCTTTCAGCCCCCTCATCAGAATCACTTGCGGGTACTCCTCGAGCCGACCCGACTTTAGTCACCACATGTGTCATGCATATAATGTATATACCCGTGATCACCTCCCAAAGTGATCACGGCCCAGTAGTATAGCATGGCAGACGGACAAGAGTGTAGGGCCACTGATGGAACACTAGCATCCTATACTAAGCATGTAGGATTGCAGGTAAAGGTAATAACAGTAGAAGCAAGGACAGGCTATGCATCAGGATAGGATTAACGGAAAGCAGTAACATGCTACACTACTCTAATGCAAGCAGTATAGAGGAGAGTAGGAGATATCTGGTGATCAAGGGGGGGGGCTTGCCTGGTTGCTCTGGCAAATAGGAGGGGTCGTCAACTCCGTAGTCGAACTGGGCAGCAGCAGTGTCGGTCTCGTAGTCTACCGGAGAGAAGAGGGGGGAAGAAACAGTAAATACAATGCAAACATAAGCATGACGATGCGTGACATGACAATGAGCGGTCCTAGGTGTGTCCTAACGCGACAGTAATTGGTACCGGCGAAGGGGGGGAACATCCGGGAAAGTATTCCCGATGTTTTGCGTTTTCGGACAGACGGACCGGAGAGGGAAATTTGCGAGTTCGATAGGTTAGGGATGGGTGGTGGACGAACGGGCTGCGTATCCGGATTCGTCTTGTCGTTCTGAGCAACTTTCATGTACAAAGTTTTTTCATCCGAGGTACGGTTTATTTTATATTAATTTTCAAAGTTTAAAATCATTTTTAGAATTAACAGAATTAATTTAATTCGAAACTGGATTTATGACATCAGCAAGATGTCATGCTGACGTCAGCAGTCAACAGGGGTTGACTGGTCAACCTGATAGGTGGGTCCCACCTATCAGGGGCTGTTATCTAATTAACTACTGTTTAGTTAAATTAATTAACTAATTAGATTAATTTAAACAGGATTAATTAACTTAATTGATTTAGTTAATTAATTAATTAATTAAATTTATTTTTATTTTTATTTTCTTTATTTATTTATTTATTTATTAATTTATTATTATTATTTATTCTATTTTTTAATTTTTGTTCTGGGGCGTGGGCTCCTATGTCATAGGCCCAGGGGGCCTTAACGGGTGACGGGTTCTCGGGCGCTAGCGCCCAGGGGCGTGCGGGCGTGGCCGCTAGCGGCCCCGAGCGATGCAGCGGGGCCGTGTCCGGAGCGGCGCGAGCCCGGTGCGGGGCGCGACCGGTGCAAGGAGGGGGCGCGTTCGGGGAGCTCGACGGAGGCACTTGGTGCGGGCGACGGAGAGCCTGGGCAAGGGGGAAGAGGCCCGGCGAGGCAGGGCAGTGAGAGGTAGGGGCGGAGCCGGCTGTGAGGGAGATGATAGCGCGTAGCAGCAGGGGCGAGAGGGTCATCGAGCGGGAGCGAGGCGGCTGCGGGGCGTGTCCGACGAACGGCGTCAGGGGCGGCAGCGGGAGCAGTGGGGCATCGGGGCGGTGCGCGGATGGGCGTCGGCGCCGAACAGCAGGAGCGACGGCACGAAGCGGGCCGGGCGCAGCCTATGCGGCGGTGTGCGCGTGCGAGACGGCGCATGCGCGCGGTGACCGGGCGAGGAGAGGGGGAGCTCACGGGGTAGTGTAGGGAACGGCAGTGGGCGTCGAGGAGGAGGACGGGGACGAGGTCAACGGCGAAGAGGACGGCGGGGCAGCTCCGGCGAGATGGCTCCGGCGACGGGATCCGGGGAGTCGCGCCGTCGGGCGTGCGGCGAGGGGAACCGCTGTCCCCGATCCACATCGGGACCGAGAGGTGGGGGGCGCGTGGAAAGAGTGGGGGATCGGGGGGGGTAGCGGTTTTAGCGTTTCGGGGGGGGCACGGGGCCATATAGTCTAGGGGAGGTGCGGGGTGGGCCGGCTGGGTCGGCCTGGTCAGCTGAGCCGACTGGGCCAAGAGG
This sequence comes from Triticum aestivum, assembly GCF_018294505.1. Taxonomy (NCBI): domain Eukaryota; kingdom Viridiplantae; phylum Streptophyta; class Magnoliopsida; order Poales; family Poaceae; genus Triticum; species Triticum aestivum. The sequence continues at coordinate 180,906,298 of NC_057799.1, forward strand.
CCCAGTGGGGGAGGGGCTGGGGGCCTTTTGTTTTTATTTTATATTTTGTTTTTGTTACAGTTTTGCCATTTCTTTTTATTTTATTCTCTTTTCTATTTTGGCTAATTGTCTAGGCACCAAATGAGTTTTGTAAAATATGAGAGCTGGCCCACAAATCAGAGCACAATATATCCTACCACCAAAAACTAGTTTGGCGTAAATATCATTTCATATTTATTTTATATTAATAAAAAGGTTATTAAATAATGTTTTTAGCCACTGTTTGAAGTTGTTTAAGTCACCAATCAAAATTCAATAATGTTGTTTACAATTTTATCATTGCCTCTGATTTATCTACTATTTATTGAACATTTTATTTTTAATATTTGAAAACTTTTATTGTTTGCCTATATTTTAAATTTTAACTTGAATCGTTTTTGAACTAACTCGAGTTTATCAACAGTAACCGAGGTGAAGTGGCACCATTAGCAGAGGTTTACTGTAGCTTGATTATCCGGGCGTCACACCCCCCTCTCTTTCCTTCCCCCTCCAACTCTTTTGGAAGGGGGAGGCCGAATTGGATAAGGCCCCCAAGTAGGATTCCTCCTACTTGGGCGCGCCCTTGCTGCTCCCCCCTCCCACCTATATATACATGGGGAGGGGGCTCCTAGAACACACAACAAACATTGTTAGCCGTGTGCGGCGCCCCCCTCCACAGTTTACGCCTCTGGTCATATTCACGTAGTGCTTAGGCGAAGCCCTGCGCGGATTACTTCACCATCACCGTCACCATGCCGTCGTGCTAACGGAACTCTCCCTCGTCACTTTGTTGGATCAAGAGTTCGAGGGACGTCATCGAGCTGAACGTGTGCAGAACTCGGAGGTGCCGTACGTTTGGTGCTTGGATCGGTCGGATCGTGAAGACGTTCGACTACATCAACTGCGTTACTAAACGCTTCCGCTTTCGGTCTACGAGGGTACATGGACACACTCTCCCCGCTTGTTGCTATGCTTCTCCTAGATAGATCTTGTGTGATCGTTGGGATTTTTTTGAAATACTACGTTCCCCAACAGTGGCATCCGAGCCAGGTCTATGCGTAGATGTTATATGCACGAGCAGAACACAAAGAGTTGTGGGCGATAATAGTCATACTGCTTACCAGCATGTCATACTTTGATTCGGCGGTATTGTTGGATGAAGCGGCCCAGACCGACATTACGTGACCGCGTTCATGAGACTAGTTCTACTACCATGCTTCGCACACAGGTGGCTAGTGGGTGTCTGTTTCTCCAACTTTAGTTGAATCGAGTGTGACTACGCCTGATCCTTGTTGAAGATTAAAACAGCACACTTGACGAAAAATCGTCGTGGTTTTGATGCGTAGGTAATAATGGTTCTTGCTAGAAGCCCATAGCAGCCACGTAAAACTTGCAACAACATAGTAGAGGACGTCTAACTTGTTTTTTGCGGGGCTTGTTGTGATGTGATATAGTCAAGACATGATGATATATAAATTGTTGTTGAGATGATAATGTTTTGTAACAGTTATCGGCAACTGGCAGGAGCCATATGGTTGTCGCTTTATTGTATGAAATGCAATCGCCATGTAATTGCTTTACTTTATCACTAAGCGGTAGCGATAGTCGTAGTAGCAATAGTTGGCGAGACGACAACGATGCTTCGATGGAGAACAAGGTGTCAAGCCGATGACGATGGTGATCATGACGGTGCTTTGGAGATGGATATCTATGATGGCCATATCATATCACTTATATTGATTGCATGTGATGTTTATCCTTTATGCATCTTATTTTGCTTAGTACGGCGGTAGCATTATAAGATGATCTCTCACTAAATTTCAAGGTACAAGTGTTCTCCCTGAGTATACACCGTTGCGGCAGTTCATCGTGCTGAGACACCACGTGATGATCGGGTGTGATAAGCTCTACGTTCACATACAACGGGTGCAAGCCAGTTTAGCACATGTAGAATACTCGGGTTAAACTTGACGAGCCTAGCATATGAAGATATGGCCTCGGAACACTAAGACCGAAAGGTCGAGCGTCAATCATATAGTAGATATGATCAACATAGTGATGTTCACCATTGAAAACTACTCCATCTCACGTGATGATCGGACATGGTTTAGTTGATATGGATCACGTGATCACTTAGATGATTAGAGAGATGTCTATCTAAGTGGGAGTTCTTAAGTAATATGATTAATTGAACTTAATTTATCATGAACTTAGCTTGATATTTTTTGCATATCTATGTTGTAGATCAATAGCTTGCGATGTAGCTCCCCGTTTATTTTTTTGATATGTTCCTAGAGAAAAACTATGTTGAAAGATGATAGTAGCAATGATGCGGACTAGGTCCGTGATCTGAGGATTATCCTCATTGCCGCACAGAAGAATTATGTCCTTGATGCACCGCTAGGTGGCGGACCTATTGCAGGAGCAGATAACAGACGTTATGAACGTTTGGCAAGCTCGGTATGATAACTACTTCATAGTTTAGTGCGCCATGCTTTACGTCTTAGAACCGGGACTTCAAAAACGTTTTGAACGCCACGGAACATATAAGATGTTCTAAGAGCTGAAATTGGTATTTCAGACTCATGTACGAGTCGAGAGGTATGAGACCTCTGACAAGTACTTTGCCTACAAGATGGAGGAGAATCGCTCAACCAGTGAGCATGTGCTCAGATTGTCTGAGTACTACAATTGCTTCAATCAAGTGGGAGTTAATCTTCTAGATAAAATAGTGTTTGACAGAGTTCTCTAGTCACTATCACCAAGTTATTGGAACTTCGTGATGAACTATAATATTCTAGGGATGACAAAAATGATTCCCGAGCTCTTTGTGATGTTGAAATCGACGAAGGTAGAAATCAAGAAAAGCATCAAATGTTGATGGTTGACAAGACACTAGTTTCAAGTAAATGGGCAAGGGAAAGAAAGGGAACTTCAAGAAGAATGGCAAGCAAGTTGCCACTCCCATGAAGAAGCCCAAAGCTAGACCCAAGCCTGAAATTGAGTGCTTCTACTACAAAGGAAATGGTCACTAGAAGTGGAACTGCCCTAGATACTTGGCGGAGAAGAAGGATGGAAAAGTGAACAAAGGTATATTTGATATACATGTTATTGATGTGTACTTTACTAGTGTTTATAGCAACCCCTCGGTATTTGGTACTGGTTCAGTTGTTAAGAGTAGTCACTCGAAACGAGAGTTGCAAAATAAACAGACTAAGGACGAGGTGACGTTGTGTATTGGAAATGATTCCAAGGTTGATAAGATCACCATTGCACACTCGTTTTTTACCTTTCGGGATTAGTGTTGAACCTAAAATAAATGTTATTTGGTGTTTGCGTTGAGCATGAATATGATTGGATCACGTTTATTGCAATACGGTTATTCATTGATACGTCCATTTTGCATCATGCTTTTATATCGATATTTATTGCATTATGGGCTGTTATTACACGTTATGTCACAATACTTCTGCCTATTCTCTCTTATTTTACAATGTTTACATAAGGAGGGAGAATGCCGGCAGCTGGAATTCTGGGCTGGAAAAGGAGCAAATATTAGAGACCTATTCTGCACAACTCCAAAAGTCCTGAAACTCCATGAAAGTTATTTTTGGAAATAATAAAAAATATTGAGCCGAAGAAATACGTCAGGGGGGCCACCACCTGTCCACGAGGGTGGGGGCGCGCCCCCCTACCTCGTGGGCCCCCCGTTGGTCCTCCGGTGACCATCTTCTGCTATATGAAGTCTTTCGTCCAGGAAAAAATCATAAGCAACCTTTCGAGACGAGACGCCGCCGCCACGAGGCGGAACCTTGGCGGAACCAATCTAGGGCTCCGGCAGAGCTGTTCTGCCGGGGACACTTCCCTCTGGGAGGGGGAAATCATCGCCATCGTCATCACCAACGCTCCTCTCATCGGGAGAGGGCAATCTCCATCAACATCTTCACCAGCACCATCTCCTCTCAAACCCTAGTTCATCTCTTGTATCCAATTCTTGTCTCCAAGTCCGGGATTGGTACCTGTAGGTTGCTAGTAGTGTTGATTACTCCTTGTAGTTGATACTAATTGGTTTATTTGGTGGAAGATCATATGTTCAGATCCTTTATGCATATTAATACCCCTCTGATTATGAACATGAATATGCTTTGTGAGTAGTTACGTTTGTTCCTGAGGACATGGGAGAAGTCTTGCTATTAGTAGTCATGTGAATTTGGTATTCGTTCGATATTTGATGAGATGTATGTTGTCTATCCTCTAGTGGTGTTATGTGAACGTCGACTACATAACACTTCACCATTATTTGGGCCTAGAGGAAGGCATTGGGAAGTAATAAGTAGATGATGGGTTGCTAGAGTGACAGAAGCTTAAACCCTAGTTTATGCGTTGCTTCGTAAGGGGCTGATTTGGATCCATATGTTTCATGCTATGGTTAGGTTTACCTTAATACTTTTGTTGTAGTTGCGGATGCTTGCAATAGAGGTTAATCATAAGTGGGATGTTTGTTCAAGTAAGAACAGCACCCAAGCACCGGTCCACCCACATATCAAATTATCAAAGTACCGAACGCGAATCATATGAACGTGATGAAAACTAGCTTGACGATAATTCCCATGTGTCCTCGGGAGCGCTTTTCTCTATATAAGAGTTTGTCCAGGCTTGTCCTTTGCTACAAAAAGGATTGGGCCACCTTGCTGCACTTTATTTACTTTTGTTACTTGTTGCTTGTTACAAATTATCCTATCACAAAACTATCTTTACCACTTATTTCAGTACTTGCAGAGAATACCTTGCTGAAAACCAGTTATCATTTCCTTCTGCTCCTCGTTGGGTTCGACACTCTTACTTATCGAAAGGACTACAATAGATCTCCTATACTTGTGGGTCATCAAGACTCTTTTCTGGCGCCGTTGCCGGGGAGGGAAGCGCCTTTGGTAGGTGGAATTTGGTAAGGAAAAATTTATATAGTGTGCTGAAATTTACAGTCACTTGTTACTATGGAAAGTAATCCTCTGAGGGGCTTGTTCGGGGTATCTTCACCCCGACCAGTAGAGCAAAGAGTTTCTCCTCAACCTACTGAACCTACTTGAAATGAAAATGAAAATGAAGATATTCACTTTGAGATTCCTTCGGGTATGTTAGAAAAACTGCTAGCTAATCCTTTTGCAGGAGATGGAACAAGGCATCCTGATGAGCACCTAATATATGTGGATGAAGTTTGTGGATTATTTAAGCTTGCAGGTATACCCGGTGATGTTATTAAGAGGAAGGTCTTCCCTTTATCTTTGAAGGGAGATGCATCGACATGGTATAGGCTATGTGATGATACGGGATCATGGAACTACAAACGATTGAAATTGGAATTTCATCAGAAATTTTATCCTATGCATCTTGTTCATCGTGATCGCAATTATATATATAATTTTTGGCCTCGCGAAGGAGAAAGCATCACTCAAGCTTGGGGGAGGCTTAAATCAATGTTATATTCATGCCCCAATCATGAGCTCTCAAGAGAAATAATTATTCAAAGTTTTTATGCTCGGCTTTCTGATAACAATCGCACCATGCTCGATACTTCTTGTGCTGGCTCTTTTATGATGAAGACTATTGAATTCAAATGGGATTTATTGGATAGAATTAAACGCAACTCTGAAGATTGGGATCTCGGCGAAGGTAAGGAGTCAGGTATGACACCTAAGTTTGATTGTGTTAAATCTTTTATGGATACCGATGTTTTCCGTAAATTTAGCACTAAATATGGACTTGACTCTGAGATAGTAGCTTCTTTCTGTGAATCTTTTGCTACTTATGTTGATCTCCCCAAGGAGAAGGGGTTTAAATATCATCCTCCCATAGAAGTAAAAGTAGCTGCACCTATTAAAGTTGAAGAAAAGACTGTCACTTGTAATGATCCTATTGTTCCTACTTCTTATGTTGAGAAACCACCTTTCCCTGTTAGAATAAAGGATCATGCTAAAGCTTCAACTGTGGTTTGTAAAAGCAATATTAGAACTTACACACCTCCTGAGCAAATCAAAGTTGAACCTAATATTGCTATTGTTAAAGATCTCTTGTCTGATGGTATGGATGGGCATGTTATTTATTTCTGTGAGGAAACTGCTAGAATTGCCAAACCTTGTGCTAAAGATAAACATAGACCTGTGGTAGGCATGCCTGTTATTTCTGTTAAAATAGGAGATCATTGTTATCATGGCTTATGTGATATGAGTGCTAGTGCTAGTGCTAGTGCCATACCTATTGACTTATACAAAGAAATTAAGCATGATATTGCACCTGCTGAGTTAGAAGATATTGATGTCATAATTAAGCTTGCCAATAGAGATACTATTTCACCAATGGGAATTGTTAGAGATGTTGAAGTCTTGTGTGGGAAAACTAAATATCCTGCTGATTTTCTTGTTCTTGGTTCCCCACAAGATAGCTTTTGTCCCGTTATATTTGGTAGACCCTTCTTGAACACTGTTAATGCTAGGATAGACTGCGAAAAGGATGTTGTTACTATTGGTTTGGGTGATATGTCTCATGAGTTTAACTTTTCTAAATTTCGTAGACAACACCGTGAAGAGGAATTACCTAGTAAGGATGAAATTATTGGTCTTGCTTCTATTGCCGTACCTCCTAGTGATCCTTTAGAACAATATTTGCTAGACCATGAAAATGATATGTTTATGAATGAAAGAATGGAAATAGATGAAGTGTTCTTTAAACAGGAACCTATCCTGAAACACAATTTGCCTGTTGAAATCCTAGGGGATCCTCCTCCACCCAAGGGTGATCCCGTGTTTGAGCTCAAACCGTTACCTGATACTCTTAAATATGCTTATCTTGATGAGAAAAAGATATATCCTGTTATTATTAGTGCTAACCTTTCAGAGCATGAAGAAGAGAGATTATTGAAAACTCCGAGGAAGCACCGTGCTGCTATTGGATATAGTCTTGATGATCTTAAGGGCATTAGTCCCACTCTATGTCAACATAAAATAAATTTGGAGGAAGATGCCAAACCAGTTCGTGACCATCAACGACGGCTGAATCCTAAAATGAAGGAAGTGGTAAGAAAAGAAATACTAAAGCTCCTTGAGGCAGGTATAATTTATCCTGTTGCTGATAGTCAGTGGGTAAGTCCTGTCCATTGTGTCCCTAAGAAGGGAGGTATTACCGTCGTTCCTAATGATAAAGATGAATTGATCCCGCAAAGAATTATTACAGGTTATAGGATGGTAATTGATTTCCGCAAATTAAATAAGGCTACTAAGAAAGATCATTACCCCTTACCTTTTATCGATCAAATGCTAGAAAGATTATCCAAACATACACATTTTTGCTTTCTAGATGGTTATTCTGGTTTCTCTCAAATACCTGTGTCAGCCAATGATCAATCAAAGACTACTTTTACTTGCCCTTTTGGTACTTTTGCTTATAGACGTATGCCTTTTGGTTTATGTAATGCACCTGCTACCTTTCAAAGATGCATGATGGCTATATTCTCTGACTTTTGTGAAAAGATTTGTGAGGTTTTCATGGACGACTTCTCCGTCTATGGATCTCTTTTGATGATTGCTTGAGCAACCTTGATCGAGTTTTGCAGAGATGTGAAGAAACTAATCTTGTCTTGAATTGGGAAAAGTGCCACTTTATGGTTAATGAAGGTATTGTCTTGGGGCATAAAGTTTCTAAAAGAGGTATTGAGGTTGATAGAGCCAAGGTTGATGCTATTGAAAAGATGCCATGTCCCAAGGACATCAAAGGTATAACAAGTTTCCTTGGTCACGCCGGATTTTATAGGAGGTTCATTAAGGACTTCTCAAAAATTTCTCGGCCTCTGACTAATTTATTACAAAAAGATATACCATTTGTCTTTGATGATGATTGTGTAGAAGCATTTGAAATACTTAAGAAAGCATTGATCTCTGCACCTATTGTCCAGCCACCTGATTGGAATTTACCCTTTGAAATTATGTGTGATGCTAGTGATTATGCTGTAGGTGCTGTTCTAGGGCAAAGAGTTGATAAGAAATTAAATGTTATTCAATATGCTAGTAAAACTCTAGACAATGCCCAGAGAAATTATGCTACTACTGAAAAGGAATTCTTAGCAGTTGTATTTGCTTGTGATAAGTTCAGACCTTATATTGTTGATTCTAAAGTAACTATTCACACGGATCATGCTGCTATTAAATATCTTATGGAAAAGAAAGATGCTAAACCTAGGCTTATTAGATGGGTTCTCTTGCTACAAGAATTTGATTTGCATATTGTTGATAGAAAGGGAGCTGAGAACCCCGTTGCAGACAACTTGTCTAGGTTAGAAAATGTTCTTGATGACCCACTACCTATTGATGATAGCTTTCCTGATGAGCAATTAAATGTCATAAATGCTTCTCGTACTGCTCCATGGTATGCTGATTATGCTAATTATATTGTGGCTAAATTTATACCACCTAGTTTCACGTACCAGCAAAAGAAAAAGTTTTTCTATGATTTGAGACATTACTTTTGGGATGACCCACACCTTTATAAAGAAGGAGTAGATGGTGTCATTAGATGTTGTGTACCTGAGCATGAACAGGAACATATCCTACGCAAGTGTCATCCTGAAGCTTATGGAGGACACCACGCTGGAGATAGAACTGCACATAAGGTATTGCAATCCGGTTTTTATTGGCCTACTCTCTTCAAGGATGCCCGTAAGTTTGTCTTATCTTGTGATGAATGTCAAAGAATTGGTAACATTAGTAGACGTCAAGAAATGCCTATGAATTATTCACTCGTTATTGAACCATTTGATGTTTGGGGCTTTGATTATATGGGACCTTTTCCTGCCTCTAATGGATACACACATATTTTAGTTGCTGTTGATTACGTTACTAAGTGGGTAGAAGCTATTCCAACTAGTAGTGCTGATCATAACACTTCTATTAAAATGCTTAAAGAAGTTATTTTTCCGAGGTTTGGAGTCCCTAGATATTTAATGACTGACGGTGGTTCACATTTTATTCATGGTGCTTTCCGTAAAATGCTTGCTAAGTATGATGTTAATCATAGAATTGCATCTCCTTATCACCCGCAGTCTAGTGGTCAAGTAGAATTGAGTAATAGAGAGCTCAAATTAATTTTGCAAAAGACTGTTAATAGATCTAGAAAGAATTGGTCCAAGAAACTTGATGATGCATTATGGGCCTATAGAACTGCATATAAAAATCCTATGGGTATGTCTCCGTATAAAATGGTTTATGGAAAAGCATGTCACTTACCTCTCGAACTAGAACATAAGGCATATTGGGCTATTAAAGAGCTCAACTATGATTTCAAACTTGCCGGTGAGAAGAGGTTATTTGATATTAGCTCACTTGATGAATGGAGAACCCAAGCTTATGAAAATGCCAAGTTGTTTAAAGAAAAGGTTAAAAGATGGCATGACAAAAGGATACAAAAGCGTGAGTTTAATGTAGGTGATTATGTATTGCTATACAACTCTCGTTTAAGATTTTTTGCAGGAAAACTTCTCTCTAAATGGGAAGGTCCCTACGTTATCAAAGAGGTCTATCGTTCCGGTGCCATAAAAATCAACAACTTTGAAGGCACAAATCCGAAGGTGGTGAACGGCCAAAGAATCAAACATTATATCTCAGGCAATCCTATAAATGTTGAAACCAATGTTATTGTAACCGTAACCCCGGAGGAATACATAAGGGACACTTTCCGGAACGTTTTAGACTCTGAAAAGGAATAGGTATGTGGTACGGTAAGTAAACCGAGTCCAAAACAGTTTTTATGGCAATATTTCTCCGTTTTGGAATATTTAGAAAAATAGAAAAATAAGAAGCAGTCAGGGAAGGACACGAGGGCCCCACGAGGGTGGAGGGCGCGCCCCCTACCTCGTGGGCACCTCGTGTGCTCTCCGGACTCCGTTTTCTTGCACGATACGTATTTTGGTCGGTAAAAATTCATTATATAATCTCCCGAAGGTTTTGACTCCCGTATCACACAATTATCCTCTGTTCTTGCCTCGAGCTGTCCTGTTGCAGATTAGAGCAACATGTCGTCCCAGGATTCGGAAGGAGAAAGCTATGTGGCTGATTACCTTGCAGATCCTAAGGTCTATGGAGATGTGGAGCATTGTGGTTGGACTACGGAGGAAGAAGAGGACTATGAAGCCAAGAGGAAGGAGGAGACGAGCTCAGATGAAGATGAAGTCCCATTACCTCAACCTGGGGACATGCATGTGGAGTTCAAAAAGTCAAGCCTCCCTAATAGGGCAAAGAAACTTAAGATCGAGTTTATCCCTTTTCGTCTCTTGCAGGAAAACAAGCAGGAACTATGCAAAAAGATATTAATCCTGGAGCAGGAGATTGATGACTTGAGGGATCAAAATTCTGTCCTCAAGCGCAAATTGAAGGAGAAGCCTATGCCATCAACTAAACCATCACATACACCTTCTTCACCAGCAAAGGAGACATAATCACATGGGTATGGGCACTCCCCTTGGCAACTGCCAAGCTTGGGGGAGGTGCCCCGGTATCGTATCACCATCACACTCCTTTCTTTACCATTTTTCTTAGTTCGATCCTTTTAGTAGTATCTTGATCTAGTAGAATAAAGTTTTGGCATGATCTAGTTTTGAGTTTTGCTTTATGATCTCTCTATGTAATCGAGTCCGTGAGCTATATAATAAAGATTAGTGTTGAGTCAAGGGCTTGATTATCTTGCTATGATCTTGAGTGAATAAAAGAAAAGAGAAAAAGAATAAAAAGAAACAAAGAGATCATGTTGATCTTATTGAGAGTAATGACTTCACATAGAAAGAGTATGATGATTAAAAATTGTTGAGAGTTGACAAGCATAGCTTTGGTCATCGTTGCAATTAATAGGAAGTAATAAAGGAAGAGAGGTTTCACATATAAATATACTATCTTGGACATCTTTTATGATTGGGAGCACTCATTAAAATATGACATGCTAAAGAGTTGATGTTGGACAAGGAAGACAATGTAATGGGTTATGTTTTCTTATATCTGAGATAAAGTATGTTGTCATGGATCATCCAACATGTTGAGCTTGCCTTTCCCCCTCATGCTAGCCAAATTCTTGCACCAAGTAGAGATACTACTTGTGCTTCCAAAAACCCTTAAACCAGTTTTTGCCATGAGAGTCCACCATATCTACCTATGGATTGAGTAAGATCCTTCAAGTAAGTTGTCATCGGTGCAAGCAATAAAAATTGCTCTCTAAATATGTATGATTGATTGGTGTGGAGGAAATAAGCTTTATACGATCTTGTGATGTGGAAGAAATAAAAGCGACGGACTGCATAATAAAGGTTCATATCACAAGTGGCAATATAAAGTGACGTTCTTTCGCATTAAGATTTTGTGCATCCAACCTTGAAAGCGCATGGCAACCTCTGCTTCCCTCTGCGAAGGGCCTATCTTTTATTATTACCTTCTACATTATGCAAGAGTCATGGTGATCTTCACCTTTCCTTTTTATATTTTATCCTTTGGCAAGCACAGTGTGTTGGAAAGATCCTGATATATATATATATATATATATATATATATATATATATATATATATATATATATATATATATATATATCTAATTGGATGTAGGGGAGCATGAGTTATTATTATTGACATTACCCTTGAGGTAAAAGGTTGGGAGGCGAAACTATAAGCCCCTATCTTTCTCTGTGTCCGATTAAAACTCCGTAATCACAAGTATTGTGTGAGTGTTAGCAATTATGAAAGACTAAATGATAGTTGAGTATGTGGACTTGCTAGGAAGCTCTGACATAGACTCTTTCTGATGTTATGATAAATTGCAATTGCTTCAATGACTGAGATTATAGTTTGTTGGTTCTCAATGAAGTTTCTGATTCATACTTTACATTGTGAATAGATTATTACTTTAGCATAAGAAATCATATGACAATATCCATATATGTTGCTGTTATGAGAATAATCATGATGCCCTCATGTCCGTATTTTATTTTATCGGCACCTCTACCTCTAAACATGTGGACATATTTATCGTTATCGGCTTCCGCTTGAGGACAAGCAAGGTCCAAGCTTGGGGGAGTTGATACTGCCATTTTGCATCATGCTTTATATCGATATTTATTGCATTATGGGCTGTTATTACACGTTATGTCACAATACTTATGCCTATTCTCTCTTATTTTGCAAGGTTTACATAAGGAGGGAGAATGCCGGCAACTGGAATTCTGGGCTGGAAAAGGAGCAAATACTAGAGACCTATTCTGCACAACTCCAAAAGTCCTGAAACTCCACGAAAATTATTTTTGGAAATAATAAAAAATACTGAGCGGAAGAAATACATCAGGGGGGCCACGACCTGTCCACGAGGGTGGGGGCGCGCCCTACCCCCCAGGACGCGCCCCCTGCCTCGTGAGCCCCCCGTTGGTCCTCCGGTGGCCATCTTCTGCTATATGAAGTCTTTCGTCCAGGAAAAAATCATAAGCAACCTTTCGGGATGAGACTCCGCCGCCACGAGGCAGAACCTTGGCGGAACCAATCTAGGGCTCCGGCAGAGCTGTTCTGCCGGGGACACTTCCCTCCGGGAGGGGGAAATCATCGCCATCGTCATCACCAACGCTCCTCTCATCGGGAGAGGGCAATCTCCATCAACATCTTCACCAGCACCATCTCCTCTCAAACCCTAGTTCATCTCTTGTATCCAATTCTTGTCTCCAAGTCCGGGATTGGTACCTGTAGGTTGCTAGTAGTGTTGATTACTCCTTGTAGTTGATACTAATTGGTTTATTTGGTGGAAGATCATATGTTCAGATCCTTTATGCATATTAATACCCCTCTGATTATGAACATGACTATGCTTTGTGAGTAGTTACGTTTGTTCCTGAGGACATGGGAGAAGTCTTGCTATTAGTAGTCATGTGAATTTGGTATTCGTTCGATATTTTGATGAGATGTATGTTGTCTATCCTCTAGTGGTGTTATGTGAATGTCGACTACATAACACTTCACCATTATTTGGGCCTAGAGGAAGGCATTGGGAAGTAATAAGTAGATGATGGGTTGCTAGAGTGACAGAAGCTTAAACCCTAGTTTATGCGTTGCTTCGTAAGGGGCTGATTTGGATCAATATGTTTCATGCTATGGTTAGGTTTACCTTAATACTTTTGTTGTAGTTGTGGATGCTTGCAATAGAGGTTAATTATAAGTGGGATGCTTGTTCAAGTAAGAACAGCACCCAAGCACCGGTCCACCCACATATCAAATTATCAAAGTACCGAACACGAATCATATGAACGTGATGAAAACTAGCTTGACGATAATTCCCATGTGTCCTCGGGAGCGCTTTTCTCTATATAAGAGTTTGTCCAGGCTTGTCCTTTGCTACAAAAAGGATTGGGCCACCTTGCTGCACTTTATTTACTTTTGTTACTTGTTGCTCGTTACAAATTATCCTATCACAAAACTATCTGTTACCACTTATTTCAGTACTTGCAGAGAATACCTTGCTGAAAACCGCTTATCATTTCCTTCTGCTCCTCGTTGGGTTCGACACTCTTACTTATCGAAAGGACTACGATAGATCCCCTATACTTGTGGGTCATCATTCATTTATGTCAAAGAATAATTGTTGTTCTATTTACATGAATAAAGCCTTCTATGGTCATACACTCAATGTAAATGGTTTATTGAATCTCGATCATAATGATACACATATTCATTATATTGAAGCCAAAAGATGAAAAGTTAAGAATGATAGTGCAACTTATTTGTGGCACTGCCGTTTAGGTCATATTGGTGTAAAGCACATGAAGAAACTCCATGCTGATGGGCTTTCGGAATCACTTGATTGTGAATCACTTGATGCTTGCGAACCATGCCCCATGGGCAAGATGACTAAGACTCCGTTCTCCGGAACAATGGAGCGAGCAACTGACTTGTTGGAAATAATACATACTGATGTATGCGGTCCGATGAGTGTTGAGGCTCACGGCAGGTATCTTTTTTTCTGACCTTCACAGATGATTTGAGCAGATATGGGTATATCTACTTGATGAAACATAAGTCTGAAACATTTGAAAAGTTCAAAGAATTTCAGAGTGAAGTGGAAAATCATCGTAACAAGAAAATAGAGTTTCTACGATCTGATCGTGAAGGTGAATATTTGATTTACGAGTTTGGCCTTCATTTGAAACAATGCAGAATAGTTTCGCAACTCACGCCACCTGGAACACCACAGCGTAATGGTGTGTCCGAACATCGTAACCGTACTTTATTGGATATGGTGCGATTTATGATGTCTCTTACCGATTTACCACTATCGTTTTGGGGTTATACATTAGAGACAGCTGCATTCACGTTAAATAGGGCATCATCTAAACCCGTTGAGACGACACCATATGAGCTGTGGTTTAGCAAGAAACCTAAGCTATCGTTTCTTAAAATTTGGGGTTGTGATGCTTATGTGAAAAAGTTTCAACCTGATAAGCTCGAACCCAAATCAAAGAAATGCGTCTTCATAGGATACCGAAAGGAAACTGTTGGGTACACCTTCTATCACAGCTCCGAAGGCAAGATATTCGTTGCTAAGAATGGATCCTTTCTAGAGAAGAAGTTTCTCTCGAAAGAAGTGAGTGGGAGGAATGTAGAACTTGATGAGGTAATTGTACCTTCTCCCGAATTGGAAAGTAGTTCATCACAGAAATCAGTTCCAGTGATTCTTACACCAATTAAGTGAGGAAGCTAATGATGATGATCATGAAACTTCAGATCAAGTTACTACCGAACCTTGTAGGTCAACCAGAGTATGGTCTGCACCAGAGTGGTACGGTAATCCTTTCTGGAAATCATGTTACTAGACCATGACGGACCTACGAACTATGAGGAAGCGATCATGAGCCCAGATTCCACGAAATGGCTTGAGATCATGAAATCTGAGATGGGATCCATGTATGAGAACAAAGTATGGACTTTGATTGACTTGTCCGATGATCGGGAAGCCATTGAGAATAAATGTATCTTCAAGAGGAAGACGGACGCTGATAGTAGTGTTACTATCTACAAAGCTCGAATTTTCGCAAAAAGGTTTTCGACAAGTTCAAGGTGTTGACTACGATAAGATTTTCTTACTCGTAACGATGCTTAAGTCTGTCCGAATCATGTTAGCAATTGCCACATTTTATGAAATCTGGCAAATGGATGTCAAAACTGCATTCCTTAATGGATTTCTTAAAGAAGAGTTGTATATGATACAACCAGAAGGTTTTGTCAATCCTAAAGGCGCTAACAAAATATGCAAGCTCCAGTGATCCATCTATGGACTGGTGCAAGCATCTCGGAGTTGCAATATACGCTTTGATAAGTTGATCAAAGCATATAGTTTTATACAGACTTGCGGTGAAGGCTGTATTTACAAGAAAGTGAGTGGGAGCACTACAACCTTTTTGATAAGTATATGTGAATGACATATTGTTGATCGGAAATGATGTAGAATTTTCTGGAAAGCATAAAGGAGTGTTTGCAAGGAGTTTTTCAAAGAAAGACCTCGGCGAAGCTGCTAACATATTGAGCATCAAGATCTATAGAGATAGATCAAGACACTTGATAAAAAATTTCAATGAGTACATACCTTGACAAGTTTTTGAAGTAGTTCAAAATGGAACAGTCAAAGAAAGAGTTCTTGCCTGTGTTGCAAGGTGTGAAGTTGAGTAAAGACTCAAAACCCGACCACGGCAAAAAATAGAAAGAAAATGAGAAGTCATTCCCTATGCCTCAGTCATAGGTTCTATAAAGTATGCTATGCTGTGTACTGATGTCTACTACACAACCTTCTTCTTGTAGACGTTGTTGGGCCTCCAAGTGCAGAGGTTTGTAGGACAGTAGCAAATTTCCCTCAAGTGGATGACCTAAGGTTTATCAATCCGTGGGAGGCGTAGGATGAAGATGGTCTCTCTCAAACAACCCTGCAACCAAATAACAAAGAGTCTCTTGTGTCCCCAACACACCCAATACAATGGTAAATTGTATAGGTGCACTAGTTCGGCGAAGAGATGGTGATACAAGTGCAATATGGGTGATATATATATGAGTATTTGTAATCTGAAAAATATAAAAACAGCAAGGTAACAAATGATAAAAGTGAGCGTAAACGGTATTGCAATGCTAGGAAACAAGGCCTAGGGTTCATACTTTCACTAGTGCAAGTTCTCTCAACAATAATAACATAATTGGATCATATAAGTATCCCTCAACATGCAACAAAGAGTCACTCCAAAGTCATTAATAGCAGAGAACAAACGAAGAGATTATGGTAGGGTACGAAACCACCTCAAAGTTATTCTTTCCGATCAATCCATTGGGCTATTCCTATAAGTGTCACAAATAGCCCTAGAGTTCGTAGTAAAATAACACCTTAAGACACATATCAACCAAAACCCTAATGTCACCTAGATACTCCAATGTCACCTCAAGTATCCGCGGGTATGATTATACAATATGCGTCACACAATCTCAGATTCATCTATTCAACCAACACAAAGAACTTCAAAGAGTGCCCCAAAGTTTCTACCGGAGAGTCAAGACGAAAACTTGTGCCAACCCCTATGCATAAGTTCACAATGTTATGGAACCCGCAAGTTGATCACCAAAACATACATCAAGTAGATCACGTGATATCCCATTATCACCACAGATAAGCACATGCAAGACATACATCAAGTGTTCTCAAATCCTTAAAGACTCAATCCGATAAGATAACTTCAAAGGGAAAACTCAATCCATTACAAGAGAGTAGAGGGGGAGAAACATCATAAGATCCAACTATAATAGCAAAGCTCGCGATACATCAAGATCGTGCCAAATCAAGAACACGAGAGAGAGAGAGATCAAACACATAGCTACTAGTACATACCCTCAGCCCCGAGGGTGAACTACTCCCTCCTCGCCATGGAGAGCGCCGGGATGATGAAGATGGCCACCGGCGAGGGATTCCCCCCTCTGGCAGGGTGCCGGAACAGGTCTAGATTGGTTTTCGGTGGCTAC
Source organism: Triticum aestivum (assembly GCF_018294505.1). Lineage (NCBI taxonomy): Eukaryota > Viridiplantae > Streptophyta > Magnoliopsida > Poales > Poaceae > Triticum > Triticum aestivum. Next base: position 180,923,371 of record NC_057799.1, read on the forward strand.
AGAGGCTTGCGCTGGCGGAACTCCTGATCTAGGTTATGTTCTGGAGGTTTCTGTATATATAAGAGGTTTTGGCGTCGAGAACAAGTCAGGGGGGTCTCCGGGCTGTCCACGAGGTAGGGTGGCGCCCCCCCCCACCCTCGTGGGCAGCCCGGGACTCTTCTGGCCCAACTCTTTTACTCCATGGCCTTCTTCTGGTCCAAAAATAAGCTCCATCAAGTTTCAGGTCAATTGGACTCCGTTTGGTTTTCCTTTTCTGCGAAACTCAATAATAAGGAAAAACATAAACTGGCACTGGGCTCTAGGTTAATAGGTTAGTCCTAAAAATCATATAAAATAGCATATAAATGCATATAAAACATCTAAGATGGATAATATAATAGCATGAATACTTCATAAATTATAGATACGTTGGAGACGTATCAGCATCCTCAAGCTTAATTCCTGCTCGTCCTCGAGTAGGTAAATGATAAAAGAAATAATTTATGGAGTATGAATGCTAGCAGGTGCACAAGTTTGATCAATGATAATTTCAATCACCTTTTCTAGCATCATTATATGTCATAACATGTAACACCCCGGATGTAACTGTCCATATTTGTAACTCCAACTCTTGCCATTTTCGGCTATGTGTTATGATATTCCCTCCGTGGTCGGGTTTTTGTCTCTCGTTTTTCATTTTGTTCATGTCATGCATCTCATATCATGTCATCATGTGCATCTCATTTGCATACGTGTTCGTCTCATGCATCCGAGCATTTTCCCCGTTGTCCGTTTTGCAATCCGACACTCCCACACGCACCGGCGCACCCCTCTTGTCTCTTTTCGTGAGCGGGTGTTAAACATTCTCGAAATGGACCGAGGTTTGCCAAGTGGCCTTGGTATACCACCGGTAGACCACCTGTCAAGTTTCGTTCCATTTGGAGGTCGTTTGACGCTCCAACGGTTAACCGGGTAACCGCAAAGGCCTTTTGTGTGTTGCAGAAAAACCCCCCTCCAAAACAGCCCAATAACCCATCTAAGCCCCCTTCATGCTCTCGGTCGTTCGATCACGATCGTGTGGGCGAAAACCGCACTCCATTTGGAGTCTCCTAGCTCCCTCTAGCTATAAATATGTCCTCCTCGTCCAAATCCGGGTCCAAACCCTAGTCTTCCCCTTCCTCCGCGCGCCGGACACGTCCGCCCGGCGTCGGACGAATCGCCGCCGCCGCCCCGAGCCAATCCCGCGCCGCCACCTGTCACCGCCGCCACCCACCGCCTGCGGCCCGGCGAGCCCGAGGAGGGCCCGCCCGAGCCCGTACGCCGCCCGAGCGCGCCGCCCGCGCCCGCCGCCTCTTCGTCTCCGCCGCCGACCGCCGCCGCCTCCTCCACTCCCGCCGGCGCCGCCGCCCGCACCCGTGACCGCCCCGCCGCCCATCGCGCGCTCCTCCGCCGCCGCGCCCGTGGACGCCTCCCGCCGTCCTCGCCCGTCCCCGCCGACCTTCGCCGCCGGTGCCGCCTCCGCCGACCTCGCCGGCAACGGGATCCGGCCGCCGTCTTCCTCTCCTTCGCTGCCTCGGCTTCCGTGGCAAGGAACCCTAGATCTGGAGAGGTTAAACCCCGAAAATCCTCCAAGTCCTGAAGTTATCACATTTTGTTGCTATGTTCATCGCATCATATCTCATTGCATACTGCTCCGTTTTGCGTGCATGATATATCAAAATGTTCGTTACGAGATGCTCTCCATTTTTTTCCATTGTGCCATGCTTGTTTGAGTTCATCTTGATGCCCAAATCTCTGGTGCAAGAGTGCTATATGATTTTTACTGCTGTTACTTATCAGAACTTGATGTTTTGTTATTTTTGTTGCATTTGATGTGTGCATCTTATGGGCATGAGCTCTACAGGTGTTTTGATCTATGCCATGCCATCTTTACAGAGGTGTATACCATGTATTTTTATGATCTATGTGGTGACTAGCACAAGCATGCAAACTAGGCTTCGTGATGTTTCTGTTTTCAGGGACTTAGGATTTTGCTAAGTTCTTTACCTGCTATTATTATGTTGCCATGTATCCATGTGTCTACAGTGAGATCCATGCTTCTTTTGGGTATGATCAGTAAGGATGTTTTGTATATATAGTTGTGCTCTATCCATCCATGCCACGTTTTGCAATTATGGAGTGCCCTAGCATGTCTTAATCTTGCTCTACTTTTGCTATAAAATATTTCTGGCAGATTGTTAACATGATATTCAATTTTGCCAAGGTTGTTGTAGTTGATCCATACATGCTTCGAACTTGCTCTTGCCATGGTTAGCTTCATGAAAATGCCATCTTGTTGTAGGTATGCTTGTTTTGTCATGCATTGCTTTGTGATGAGTGAATCGAGCTCGCAAAGATGCCTTCGTAATTCTGTTAATGCCATGCTCTGTTTTCTGCCAAGTCTGAAACCTGTTAACGAAACTTGCTATGTTTACATGGGTGCCATCATATCTTCTGTGCCTTTTTGGCTCATGATCAGTAAGGGACTTTTGTTCTATGCATTTAGTAGATTCATGCCATGCCTTGTTTTGCTATGATAAGTTCCTGTAGCATGTGTTTTGCTTGCTCTGAACATTGCTACCTGATGCTGTTTCAGCCATGTTCAGTATTTTCACCAAGTCTGCGAAGCTGATATCTTTTGCACTTTTGCCATGCTTGTTTGAACCTGTTATTGTGTGATCTAGCTGTAGCTCAGTGCTCATCTTTTGTCAAGCATCTCCTTTAGATCACTGCCATATGTTCTGTTGCTATGTTGGGGTGCTGTAGCATAGTTACTTGATGTATTCTAAGTGCTATCATGCTGTTAATAGCATAATCGTGTCATTATTGTTTTGCTTGCCATTTGCAAACCGTGCATCCGTTTCTGGTGATCTTTATATCGATTTCGACCGAAATCATCTCATCGTTCCAGTGGCATACTTGGTTTTCCAAGTTGATTCTCTGTTCATCCTTTTTCTTCCGGAGCACGCATATGCATCGCATATCACATCTCGCATATCATGCAAGTATTGCATCATTTTGCTTGTGCATTTCCCGTGATTGATTGTGGTTTCTTTGCTTGTGTTCTTGCTGTGGGTAGAGCCAGGAGACAAGTTCGTGAACGAGGAACCTGTTGAGTACGCTTTCGAGGATCAAGGTTTCGACAACTCTGATAACCTTGTAGGCAAGATGACCATACCCTCGAAATTACTTCTATCTTTGCTTTGCTAGTTGCTCGTTCTATTGCTATGCTGCGCTACCCACCACTTGCTATATCATGCCTCCCATATTGCCATGTCAAGCCTCTAACCATCCTTTCCTAGCAAACCGTTGTTTGGCTAAGTTACCGCTTTTGCTCAGCCCTTCTTATAGCGCTGCTAGCTGCATGTGAAGTTGAAGTTGGTTCCATGTTGGAACATGGATATTTTTGGAATATCACAATATCTCTTATTTAATTAATGCATCTATATGTTTGGTAAAGGGTGGAAGGCTCGACCTTATGCCTGGTGTTTTGTTCCACTCTTGTCGCCCTAGTTTCCGCCATACCGGTGTTATGTTCCTTGAGTTTGCGTTCCTTACGCGGTTGGGTGATTTATGGGACCCCCTTGACAGTTCGCCTTGAATAAAACTCCTCCAGCAAGGCCCAACCTTGGTTTTACCATTTGCCACCTAAGCCTTTTTCCCTTGGGTTTTCGCGAGCCCGAGGGTCATCTTTATTTAAACCCCCGGGCCAGTGTTCCTCTGAGTGCTGGTCCAAACTAGAGCCACTTGCAGCGCCACCTCGGAGAAACTCGAGGGCTGGTTTTAGTTGTACGTAGTGTTCATCCGGTGTGCCCTGAGAACGAGATATGTGCAGCTCCTATCGGGATTTGTCGGCACATCGGGCGGCTTTGCTGGTCTTGTTTTACCATTGTCGAAATGTCTTGTAAACCGGGATTCCGAGACTGATCGGGTCTTCCCGGGAGAAGGTTTATCCTTCGTTGACCGTGAGAGCTTATAATGGGCTAAGTTGGGACACCCCTGCAAGGTATTATCTTTCGAAAGTCGTGCCCGCGGTTATGAGGCAGATGGGAATTTGTTAATGTCCGGTTGTAGAGAACTTGACACTTGACTTAATTAAAATACATCAACCGGGTGTGTAGGCGTGATGGTCTCTTCTCGGCAGAGTCCCGGAAGTGAACACGGTTTGAGTTATGCATGAGCGTAAGTAGTTTCAGGATCACTTCTTGATCATTTCTAGCTTCGCGACCGTTGCGTTGCTCCTCTTCTCGCTCTTATTTGTGTATGTTAGCCACCATATATGCTTAGTGCTTGCTACAGCTCCACCTCATTACCCCATCTTTTCCTATAAGCTTAAATAGACTTGATCTCGCGGGTGTGAGATTGCTGAGTCCTCGTGAGTCACTGATTCTACCAAAACAGTTGCAGGTGCCGATGATACCAATGCAGATGATGCAACCGAGCTCAAGTGGGAGTTCGACGAGGAACGTGGTCGTTACTATGTTTCGTTTCCTGATGATCAGTAGTGGAGCCCAGTTGGGACGATCGGGGATCTAGCATTTGGGGTTATCTTATTTTCATTTGGATTTGACCGTAGTCGTTCTATGTGTGGATTTTGGATGATGTATGAATTAATTTATGTATTGTGTGAAGTGGCGATTGTAAGCCAACTCTCGTTATCCCATTCTTGTTCATTAAATGGGATTGTGTGAAGATGACCCTTCTTGCGACAATACCTACAATGCGGTTATGCCTCTAAGTCGTGCCTCGACACGTAGGAGATATAACCGCATCGTGGGCGTTACATAACAGTAGCTCAAATCATAAAGCTTCTCATGATCAAGTAACAAGCTATTCACATGTTAAAGTATAGATCATAAACTTTCTTGAAAACTAACAAACAGTTCTCAGTCATCAAACAATTGCAATTCATCTTATTTCTAGGAAGGGTCTATGTAAGAGTTTTGATTTAGCAAATCCCACATACTCAACTATCATATAGTCTTCCATGATTGCTACCACTCAAAGCATATTCTTAGAACAAATAGCATCCATCAAACACAGAGAAAGATAGGGGCTTAATGTTTTGCCTCCCGACTTATTTATCATATAGATAATTGTCAACAATAATAATTCATGATCAAATATATTTGAATGGACATATATGCTTAGATCTTTCTCCACCACATGATGCTTGCCAACTAAAAAGTAGGTTGGAATGAGAAGGAATACTACTGACTCTTGCATAAAAGTAAAAGATAGGCCCTTCGCAGAGGGAAGCAGGGATTTGCAGAGGTGCCAGAGCTTGAAGCTAAAACAGAGATGAAAATAATTTCGAGAGGTATGCTTTCATTGTCAACATAACGACCAGGAGTTCCCAATATCTTCCATACTAGATACATTATAGGCGGTTCCCAAACAGAAAGGTAAAGATTTTACTCCCCCTCCACCAACAATCACACTCCACGGCTTGTCCGAAACAACGGGTGCCGTCCAACTATCAACAATCCTGAGGGAGTTTTGTTTAAATTATTTGCGAATTTGTTTTTGATCTTTTGATCATAGGACTGCGCATCCCAGTTACCAGCCATTTTCTCGTGAATGATGAGCGGAGTCCACTCATCGTGAGAATAACCCACCTAGCATGGAAGATACTGACAGCCCCTAATCGCTACATGAGCGATTCGGACATACAAAACAGATTATTATTTGAAGGTTTAGAGTTTGGCACATGCAAATTTACTTGGAACGGAAGGTAAATACCGCATATAGGTAGATATGGTGGACACTCATGGAATAAACTTGGTTCAAGGAATTTGGATGCACAAGCAGTATTCCCGCTTAGTACAGATATTTTGGCTAGCAAAGGATTCTAAATATCAAGCACCACATGTTAGAGGATCCATAACAATATAACTTATACAAATATACCCGAACATAACTCATTAAGTTGTCTTCCTTGTCCAACTTCAACTAATTTGATCAAGTTTGAAAATAATTAATGGGGATCACAATCATAGAAGATGTCCAAGATAGTATATTTATATGTGAAATCTCTCTTCCTTCAATATTCTTTCATGAATTGTTCAAGTGACCAATACTATGTTTGCTAGCTTTCAATAAATTTACCCCATGGTATAAGCATATGAAACATATATAATTTCAGATTTATGACATTCAAATCATTCAACCATTTACTCATAGGATATAAATGAAGCACACGAGTAAATGACAAACTACTCCAAAAAGATATAAGTGAAGATCAATGAGTAGTTAAATAATTATGTAGCTATGTGAAGACTCTCTCTCTCATTTAAAAATTTCAGATATTGGTATTTTATTCATACAGAAAGAAAAACAAAAGAAAAGAAAATGGCGCTCCAAGCAAAACACATATCATTTGGTGAATAAAAATATAGCTCAAAGTAAAGTTACCGATGAACGAAGAAGAAAAAGGGGATGCCATCCGGGGCATCCCCAAGCTTAGGCTCTTGGTTGTCCTTGAATATTACCTTGGGGTGCCTTGGGCATCCCCAAGCTTAGGCTCTTTCCACTCCTTATTCCATAGTCCATCGAATCTCTACCCAAAACTTGAAAACTTCACAACACAAAACTTAACAGAAAACTCGTAAGCTCCGTTAGTATAAGAAAATAAATCACCACTTAGGTACTGTTGTGAACTCATTCTAAATTAATATTGGTGTAATATATACTGTATTCCAACTTCTCTATGGTTCATACCCTCCGATACTACTCATAGATTCATCAAGATAAGCAAACAACTCAATGAAAACAGAATCTGTCAAAAACAGAACAGTCTGTAGTAATCTGAATCAAACGTATACTTCTGGAACTCCACAAATTCTGAAATAAATTGGTGGACCTGAGGAATTTGTCTATTAATCATCTTCAAAAAGAATCAACCTAAAAGCACTCTCCAGTAAAAAAATGGAAGCTAATCTCATGAGCGCTAAAGTTTCTGTTTTTTACAGCAAGATCACAAAGACTTCACCCAAGTCTTCCCAAAGGTTCTACTTGGCACAAACACTAATTAAAACATAAAACCACATCTAACCAGGGTATAGATGAATTATTTATTAATAAACAGGAGCAAAAAGCAAAGAACAAAAATAAAATTGGGTTGCCTCCCAACAAGCGCTATTGTTTAACGCCCCTAGCTAGGCATGATGATTTCAATGATGCCTACATAAAAGATAAGAATTGAAACATAAAGAGAGCATCATGAAGAATATGACTAGCACATTTAAGTCTAGCACACTTCCTATGCATAGGGATTTTGTGAGCAAACAACTTATGGGAACAATAATCAACTAGCATAGGAAAGCAAAACAAGCATAACTTCAAGATTTTAAGCACATAGAGAGGAAACTTGATATTATTGCAATTCCTACAAGCATATGTTCCTCCCTCATAATAATTTTCAGTAGCATCATGAATGAATTCAACCATATAACCAGCACATAAAGCATTCTTTTCATGATCTACTTGCATAGAAATTTTACTACTCTCCACATAAGCAAATTTATCCTCATTCGGTATAGTGGGAGTATCATAAGAAACTCGAATACTATAAATTGTTTCCATATTAAAAGAGTAATGTTCAGAAAAAGGGTAATCATAATCATGACAAGTTTTATAAATATAATCATAACTACTTTTTATAGCATAAGTTTCATCACAATAATCATCATAAGTAGCAACTTTGTTCTCATCATAATCAATTGAAACCTCTTCCAAAATAGTGGATTCATCACTAAATAAAGTCATGACCTCTCCAAATCCACTTTCATAAATATTATAAGATTCAACGCCCTCCAAAATAGTGGGATCATTACTTCCTAAAGTTGGCACTCTTCCAAACCCACTTTCATCAATATAACCATCATAAATAGGAGGCATGCTATCATCATAATAAATTTTCTCATCAAAACTTGGGAGGCTAAAAATATCATCTTCACTAAACATAGCATCCCCAAGCTTGGGACAAACATTAATTGCAGCAAATATATTCTCAAACATGTCATTCTCATCAAACATAGCATCCCCAAGCTTGGGCCTTTTCATATCATAAGCATAATCACTCTCATCATTAATAGTATGGGTAGCACCAATAGTATAGCAATTATCATCATCACAATGAGTAATAGGAGCAACATCATTTGGGAGGGATACCTTTCTACCTTTGCTTCTCCGTCTTTTCTTTTTCTTCTTCACATCATGTGTGGGTTTAACCCTCTTTTTTGAGCTCCTTATTAATGAGATTGGTTGAATAGAAAGCTCCTCCTCGTTACCCGATTCATCATAAGAAATAATAGGAGGATATTGGGAAGTCTCTTCCCTTTCATTAGTATTCTCTTAATCTTCTATTTGCTTTATTTTCTTTATGTAATTGGCAATATAAGGATTTTCAATGCAATTCGCCGTACAATACATAAAAATTTCTTCTAGATCAACATCAAGAACTTTATCAAGGACAAATTCTGGCATATCCTTAGTTATACATTTCATTTCTTCATAACCCAAAAGCAAACTAAGTTCATTATGATGTGCAAGGGAAATCAAGTCATCACAATTTTTGGACACGATACGATCATGAAACAATTTGCATTGGGGATTTAAATGATCACATTCATTGCAAAGATCACAAGGATGGCAAAGAAATTTTAAATTTTCAGCACAAGCATCTAGCCTTTCTTACAACCATTTAGTTTCTAAGTACTTATGCCTCTTGCAAAATCTATCTTCCCTATTTGGTGTATACTTGCAAACTCTATGCACTCCACAAAAATTGACATACTTATAAGAGGCGTTTTCATCATGACTAGTGCAATCATCATTAGTACTATGAATATTCAAAGAATTCATACTAACAACATTGCAATCATGCTCATCATTCCAAGATTTAGTGCCAAACATTCTAATGCATTCTTCTTCTAACACTTTGGCACAATTATCGGAATCCTTATTTTCATGAAAGACATTAAAAAGATGAAGCATATGAGGCACCCTCAATTCCATTTTTCCGTAGTTTCCTTTTATAAACTAAACTAGTGATAAAACAAGAAACAAAAATATTGGATTGCAAGATCTAAAGATATACCTTCAAGCGCTAACTTCCCCGGCAACGGCGCCAGAAACTGCTTGATGTCTACTACACAACCTTCTTCTTGTAGACGTTGTTGGGCCTCCAAGTGCAGAGGTTTGTAGGACAGTAGCAAATTTACCTCAAGTGGATGACCTAAGGTTTATCAATCCGTGGGAGGCGTAGGATGAAGATGGTCTCTCTCAAACAACCCTGCAACCAAATAACAAAGAGTCTCTTGTGTCCCCAACACACCCAATACAATGGTAAATTGTATAGGTGCACTAGTTCGGCGAAGAGATGGTGATACAAGTGCAATATGGATGATAGATATGAGTATTTGTAATCTAAAAATATAAAAACAGCAAGGTAACAAATGATAAAAGTGAGCGTAAACGGTATTGCAATGCTAGGAAACAAGGCCTAGGGTTCATACTTTCACTAGTGCAAGTTCTCTCAACAATAATAACATAATTGGATCATATAACTATCCCTCAACATGCAACAAAGAGTCACTCCAAAGTCACTAATAGCGGAGAACAAACGAAGAGATTATGGTAGGGTACGAAACCACCTCAAAGTTATTCTTTCCGATCAATCCATTGGGCTATATATTCCTATAAGTGTCACAAAAAGCCCTAGAGTTCATAGTAAAATAACACCTTAAGGCACATATCAACCAAAACCCTAATGTCACCTGGATACTCCAATGTCACCTCAAGTATCCGCGGGTATGATTATACAATATGTGTCACACAATCTCAGATTCATCTATTCAATCAACACAAAGAACTTCAAAGAGTGCCCCAAAGTTTCTACCGGAGCGTCAAGAGGAAAACGTGTGCCAACCCCTATGCATAAGTTCACAATGTTATGGAACCCGCAAGTTGATCACCAAAACATACATCAAGTAGATCACGTGATATCCCATTATCACCACAGATAAGCACATGCAAGACATACATCAAGTGTTCTCAAATCCTTAAAGACTCAATCCGATAAGATAACTTCAAAGGGAAAACTCAAACCATTACAAGAGAGTAGAGGGGGAGAAACATCATAAGATCCAACTATAATAGCAAAGCTCGCGATACATCAAGATCGTGCCAAATCAAGAACACGAGAGAGAGAGAGATCAAACACATATCTACTGGTACATACCCTCAGCCCCGAGGGTGAACTACTCCCTCCTCACCATGGAGAGCGCCGGGATGATGAAGATGGCCACCGGTGAGGGATTCCCCCCTCCGGCAGGGTGCTGGAACGGGTCTAGATTGGTTTTCGGTGGCTACAGAGGCTTGCGGGGGCGGAACTCCCGATCTAGGTTATGTTATGGAGGTTTCTATATATATAAGAGGTTTTGGCGTCGAGAACAAGTTAGGGGGGGTCTCCGGGCTGTCCACGAGGTAGGGAGGCGCGCCCAGGGGGTGGGCGCGCCCCCCACCCTCGTGGGCAGCCTGGGACTCTTCTGGCCCAACTCTTTTACTCCATGGCCTTCTTTTGGTCCAAAAATAAGCTCCGTCAAGTTTCAGGTTAATTGGACTCCGTTTGGTTTTCCTTTTCTGCGAAACTCAAAAATAAGGAAAAACAGAAACTGGCACTGGGCTCTAGGTTAATAGGTTAGTCCCAAAATCATATAAAATAGCATATAAATGCATATAAAACATCTAAGATGGATAATATAATGGCATGAATACTTCATAAATAATAGATACGTTGGAGATGTATCATGTACCAGACCTATTGTGTACCTCACTATGAGCTTGGCAAGAGGGTACAATAGTGATCCAGGAATGGATCACTGGACAGCGGTCAAAATTATCCTTAGTGGAATAAGGACATGTTTCTCGGTTATGGAGGTGACAAAAAATTTGTCATAAAGGGTTACGTCGATGCAAGCTTTGACACTGATTCGGATGACTCTAAGTCTCAATCTGGATACATATTGAAAGTGGGAGCGATTAGCTAGAGTAGCTCCGTGCAGACCATTGTAGACATAGAAAATTTGCAAAATACATACGGCTCTGAATATGGCAGACCCGTTGAAAGCAAAATATGATCACTCATTGGGTGTTAATCACATAGCAATGTGAACCAGATTATTGACTCTAGTAAACCCTTTGGGTATTAGTCACATGTAGAAGTGAACTATTGGTGTTAAATCACATGACGATGTGAACAAGATTATTGACTCTAGTGCAAGTGGGAGACTGAAGGAAATATGCCCTAGAGGCAATAATAAAGTTGTTATTTATATTTCCTTATATCATGATAAATGTTTATTATTCATGCTAGAATTGTATTAACCGGAAACTTGATACATGTGTGAATACATAGACAAAACAAAGTGTCCCTAGTATGCCTCTACTAGACTAGCTCGTTAATCAAAGATGGTTAAGTTTCCTGACCATAAACATCTGTTGTCATTTGATGAATGGGATCACGTCATTAGAGAATGATGTGATGGACAAGACCCATCCGTTAGCTTAGCATAATGATCGTATAGTTTTATTGCTAATGCTTTCATCATGACTTATACATGTTCCTCTGACTATGAGATTATGCAACTCCCGAATACCGGAGGAACACCTTGTGTGCTATAAAACGTCACAATGTAACTGGGTGATTATAAAGATGATCTACAGGTGTCTCCGATGGTATTTGTTGAGTTGGCATAGATCGAGATTAGGATTTGTCACTCCGTGTATCGGAGAGGTATCTCTGGACCCACTCGGTAATGATCATCACTATAAGCCTTGCAAGCAATATGACTAATGAGTTAGTTACGGGATGATGCATTACGGAACGAGTAAAGAGACTTGCCGGTAACGAGATTGAACTAGGTAAGATGGTACCGACGATCGAATCTCGGGCAAGTAACATATCGATGACAAAGGGAACAACGTATGTTGTTATGCGGTTTGACCGATAAAGATCTTCGTAGAATATGTAGGAGCCAATATGAGCATCCAGGTTCCGCTATTAGTTATTGACCGGAGATGTGTCTCGGTCATGTTTACATAGTTCTCGAACCCGTAGGGTCCGCACGCTTAACGTTCGATGACAATTTTTATTATATGAGTTATGTGATTTGGTGACCGAATGTTGTTTGGAGTCCCGAATGAGATCACGGACATGACGAGGAGTCTCGAAATGCTCGAGAGGTAAAGATTCATATATAGGACGATAGTATTCGGACACCGGAAGTTTTTTTGGGGTACCGGGTACGTATCGGGTCACCGGAAGAGGTTCGGGGCACCCCCGGGCAAAGATATGGGCCTTATTGGGCCAAGGGAGGGACAGACCAGCCCCTAGTGGGCTAGTGCGCCCCATATATGCCAAATAGGAGGAGAAGGAAGGAGGGGAAGAGAGAAAGGAAAGAGGAGGATTCGGCCTCCCCTTCCCTTCTCTCCCCCCTCTCTTTCCTTCCCCCTCCAACACTTTTGGAAGGGGGGAGGCCGAATTGGACAAGGCCCCCAAGTAGGATTCCTCCTACTTGTGCGCGCCCTTGCTGCTCCCCCCTCCCAACTATATATATATGTGCGGAGGGGGCGCCTAGAACACACAACAAACATTGTTAGCCGTGTGCGGCGCCCCCTCCACAGTTTACGGCTCCGGTCATATTCATGTAGTGCTTAGGCGAAGCCCTGCGCGGATTACTTCACCATCACCGTCACCACGCCGTCGTGCTGACGGAACTCTTCCTCGGCACTTTGCTGGATCAAGAGTTCGAGGGACGTCATCGAGCTGAATGTGTGCAGAACTCGGAGGTGCCGTACGTTCGGTGCTTGGATCGGTCGGATCGTGAAGACGTTCGATTACATCAACCGCGTTACTAAACGCTTCCGCTTTCGGACTTCGAGGGTACGTGGACACACTCTCCCCGCTCGTTGCTATGCTTCTCCTAAATAGATCTTGCATGATCATAGTAAATTTTCTACGTTCTCCAACACTTCCTCCCTCTTACATCTTTCTTAACTCGCATATGCTTTTTCGGAATCTATAGCTCAACCAAACCCTAAGTCAATCGTTCCACCTCCAAGACCAAATAGTGAGCAACATTTGCATCAAGTGTGAGTGCTTAGCCGAGTGTAACATCGTTAAACTTTGTAGCTCCCTAAGCTACACTGAGATCTTTATTTTGAAAGAAATTTAAATGTACTCTTTTGTAGAGGCATCATCATGTAGGTCACGCTGCAGGGGAGATGTTACGGCTGCCACAAACAACATATGCATATGCGGTGCAGGGGGTAGCGAGATGTGACAGCAATGGCGGCATGGGGGCGCGCTACTCTGAGCATGAGCACGATATAGAAGAACCTTGGATCTTGTTGACCTAGATCGAACGAAACATTTATTTTTTTTAGAACATATAAATACTTTCGTGAATATTTATTTATGCACCCAAGCTTATCTAATCTTGGTGAACAATAAAATAAAAAATTTACTAGATTTTTTTAAATATTAATTTTTTTTCATATAAGATGTTTGAGTGTGTAAGGTCCTTGCCAATTTTCAGTGCATTCGGACATCTGAGTAACTCTCAGCAAAACAAAATCGGTCCAACAGTTCACGAACAATTTTTTTTCGCACACACATCCTGAATTTGTTTTTTTGTTTTGCTGAGAGCTATTCATGTCCAAACACGCTGAATATTGGCACGAACCTCACACAGTTAGACATCTTCCTTGCAAAAAAAATCAGTTTTTTTATTTTACTGTTTACAGACAGGAGCCTCTTTTTTAGATCAGATCAGATTAGCTCGGGAGCAATTTCGCGACACTTTTTTTTTAGAATCACAGTTATTGTTTTTTTTAGTGGAAGTTATTGTTTTTCTTAGGATCCGCTCTTTGTTATTGTTGAGAGCTACAGGCAGATAGATGGATCAGGGCCCGCTTAAAATTCCAGCAGCCCATATACACGTACTGGCCTCCTCTCGAAAGAAAACAAAAAAAACGTATACGTGACCTCAAAAGAAAAAAAAAGATGTATTGTGTTTTTTTCTCGGAAAAGACCACGCGTAGCTTTGCCTCTACGCGATGTATTCTGTACAAGTACGGGGTAGACGCTACGTATACGTATCTCCACGGGCCGCTACAGCCGTTCTCGTCTCCTTCGATCTCGCGAAAGCAAACCCTAGCGCTCTCGCGAAAAGCTCCTCGATCCATCGCCATGGCGTCATCGGCTTCCGACGTCCTGCGCCTCAACGGCAACGGGAACCCGAGGACACTCCGCCTCTTCGCGTCGCTCGTGGAGGCCGAGTCCCGCCGCTTCGCCGCCGCCGCCTCCGAGCCCGCGGAGAACGACCTCGTCCGGGCGTTCCGCGGCGGCGCGACCCCGGCCGTCCCCATCGCCGAGTTCCTGGAGCGCCTCCAGCGCTGCAACTACTTGTTTGATGGCGGCGTCTACGTCCTCGCGGCGGCGTACCTCGCGCTCTTCATGCGCAGCCCCGCCGCGCTCGAGGCCGGGATCGTCGTCGAGCCGGCCACCGCGCACCGCCTGGTTTCCGTGGCGGTCCTGCTCGGTGCCAAGTTCAGTAGCCCGAGGTACTACGAGAGGCGGGTGGAGTCGTTCCAGGTATGCTCGGGCGAGTCCATCCGGTCGAGCGAGCTGTGCCCGCTGGAGTTGCTGTTCCTACGCGCCCTCGACTACCGCGTCTTCATCGGCGACGAGGAATTCCGGCCCTTCTTCAGGATCCTGGAACGCCGTCCAGCTCCAGCGCGCAGCATGTTTTGCGGAGCGAAGAAGAGGAAGGCCGAGGAGGAGGAGGAACCACGCCGCGTGCGAGCTTGCCAGCTAGCCGCCCGCTACGGCATCTCAGGATTCAACCGGAGCTAAGTTCTCAAATTCTTTCTCTCATTATGCATCCTCGATGTTTCTCGCATTGCATTTGAATCATGCCAGTCAGGAACTCAGCACGTCCGGCTTACTTGGTACTACTTACTGTCGTTTCTGTGTTTTCAATGGAGGTTGTTTCCAGTGGAGCTCCAGCAGAGGAAAGGAGTCAGAGGACGAGAAGCCAGAGCTCACAGCAGACGCTGGAGATCAAATGTTCGCCTAAATGTCGAGTCTGTCAGATTGAGTACGACAAGTATTAGTCGAGTCCATTGTTGTCGTCTAGGTCTAGTCTTGGCTAAGAAGTAGCGTGTCACAGTCAGTTAGTCGTTACTCCTTCCATCCCAAATTAAGTGTCGCCGATTTAGTAGTAAATTAGTACTAGATCCGTGACACTTAATTTGGAATAGAGGGAGACTCCTATGTAAGAATTTTTTTGATATCAATAAAGAGTATTCGATGTTTTGCACAATGACTTGTAGTATCGTGCAATTCATGTGTCTAGAAATTATTTAGCCCAAATCAGAGTCTAGTGTTCTCTTCTAGCTATTCTGTTACGACCAGCTATTCATTAGTACTGTAAGATCATCAAGGTTTCTTTTTTTTTTGCGGGTAATCAAGGTTTTAATTTCAAAGATCAATAAAGAGTATACTTTTTGCTGGATTTGAAATCTTTGAAATATGCAGATCGATCACTGACCTGCATGGACAATTTGCGGCAATATTACAGTATTTCCCTGTGTTCTTCTTCTTTCATAACATAATAAGTCTTTTTTTTAGGGAATAACATAACAAGTCTTGAAGGAAACTAAAGGATTGTTCTCAGTCTCATGTCTAGGGCCAAACGACCTACATGTTCTGAGCAGGAAACAAGAATACATACTTATAACCCTGATGCACAATCGATTCACAATAATGAATCTTACACGCACACCTGCATTGACAACTGCTGTGATGGCCATGAGAATGTGGCCACATAATTAACCCAACACCTCATACAACAAGATCGCACCAATCACTTTGAGTTCTGGATTCGAATGGCTGCTCTGGCTAGTGACTATGACTCCACTGAATCTGACACGAAAAGAAGACAACAAATCAGAGAACTGACAAGAATTCTCCACTAAAAAATGTACATGTGCAAACATGAACTGATTATAGGTATACATATGACCAAATATAAGAGCAGTTGGTAAAACTTATGAGAATGACATTTGTCAAATTTTACATAAATAACAGGACTACACTGCAGATATATATTAATCTCAACTGAAACTGAGAAATGCATAGGCACTGCAATCATGTGTTTATCATCGTAACTATGCAATACAGTTGGGAACAAATAGGGCAGGAACAAATAGGGCAGAGAGATCACGGTAACCAACAAAAATTGAATCACAAAATTAGATAAATAAAATTGATAGCTTCATAATAGAGACAATCAAACAGTAATCAGATATTGAGGGCTAAATATCTTCGAAGCACAAGTTCTTGCCAGTTCACCACTTTGATTGGCTCTGATGAGATTCAGAGTAATGATTCAGACTCTGAGTTGCAGCCATACCAGTTAATTTGATTTATTTCAAAATCATGAAAAATTACAGATGAGATGATGACCAAAAAAGTAATTTCGGTGACCTTATATCTATCAAGAAAAGTGGACAAGATAAGTCATGCTTGACATCTTGCATATATTCCTTCCCTATTAGATTAACCATAAAACACTCCTGCATAATAGTTGATTATTGTCATCTTGTTGGAGCCAAGACAACACACAATCTACCAAGGAAAAGCAATCACATCCAAGGAAGAAGACATGAAGCTTTGTCTGTTTGCTAGGTTCAGCTGTGTGCCTACATCTGCCGGAGGCGAAATTCAGGGGCTCTGCCCAGATATATTTCTTATCATGGTTGTTCGAGTTACATCACACAATTGCATACGTAAAAGGATATAAACCTGAGCATAGTACATTTACACAACTACTGCTTCCCAGATTAGGCAATCCCTTTATCTTTGCATATATTTGTCACACACAAAAGATTTAGTGATTTCTGCAATTCCACTTGGTCTCTGAATGGTGGATGGATATTACTTAATGACCTATGGTGTGGAAGACCCTTTCTTTACTTGTCTGAATAATCAAGATGGCAAGCAAATACTATAGCTCCTGATTTAAGTTAGTTTTCCAGAAGCTCAGGAGAAATAAACACAACCCTTTAAACAAGACTTGCCTACTACAATAATGACCTATCAAGCACCAAACAAGTTAGTATGTGATAACTATGCAGGTACGGAGATAATTAGAATGCAACAGAGTATTTACCCCTTCATATTGTCTGTGACGATAGCAATGGTGGGAAGTTAGTATATATCTGCGCGCGTAGGATGTGATGCTTCAACCTGCAGACGCTCTCAAGCTGCAATGTCTTGACGTCCAGTGAGAAACATTCCAAGTCTGACATCTCTAATGATGATGAACTTGGGGAGTCATCTTCTGATCTTAGTAGTAGCAAGTACCTCTCTGTTGCACCTCTCAGGAAATACCGGTACCCGAATTCCAATGGGATCGTCTTCTCCATCTGCCACTGGTTGAAACTCGGACCTTCGATCTGCCTAATGGTATAATAGAGGTCAAATGTGCCATCTGCATCGTGTTCACGGACAGCAAACATCCCAGGCCTGCCTTCCCCTGCATCCACAATGGCAATCGGTGGCCTTCGGCAGCCAGGTGGGAGGTCGGCAATGGAGAACTCCATCCTCCTAGTGTCAAGCATGAGCAATTTCTGCCTCCAGTCCATGACCCAGTAGAAGCAGGCACAAGCGTATTGTCGGCCGAAGAACACAGGGCTCTTGGACGACGCCGTCGAAACGCCGGTGCCCACTAACAAATCGTCCCAAGCCTGAGACGTAACGGCTTGCCATTCTCCGGTGCTTGAAGAGAAGACGAAGGCAACCAGCTTCGTTTTGCACTGCGCCATCCAGATCACTCTGAATGACGTTTCTTCCGCCTCCTCCTCGCCGGAGGGAGCCAGGAAGGGCTCGCACCAGCGCTCCAACTCCACGCGGAGCGGGTGCTCCACCGAAGCGGCCAGGTCGTCAGGGATTGGGGGGAGCTGGATGTTGACCTTGCCCAGGAGGAGGAAGAAGACTCACGCACACAAGCTCGAGAAAGAAGAAGATACACACACTTTGGCACACGCACATAGTGCCTTTACTCTTGTATTTCCCTTCTTACACATACATGATGCAGATACATGGCTTTAATAGCCGGGCTCACACGACTATCACGCACCCACTAACCACTAGCATGCACACACGCCGGTCAAGCCACACCTACTCGATCCTATTTTTACTCACCACAAGCTACTTGCACGCCCACGTTCAGCACTTGTACTGCCTTACTCAACGGCCATACGACCAGGCCAAACTGCGTGCATGCAGCCTCACACTAAGTAAAACCTGACCACACCAATACATGTGCATGCAGGCCACATCTTTTCACATGCACTGATTGTCGTGGATATAAGACTGACAGTAAAATAGGGGGTAGATATGTAGAGGCAAGATCCTAGCTATAGCGAAGTTGTACACACGATTTTTACGAGTTCAGGCTCTTCTCGGAAGAAGTAACAGCCCTACGTCTCGGAGCCCGGGGGCGGTCGACTGGATTATATATGTGTGTGTTTACAAGGGTGCGAACCCTTGTCCCAGAGGAGGGGGTGGCTTATATAGAGTGCGCCAAGATCCCAGCTCCCCTCCATTACACAGGGTTCAATGTACATAAAGAGAGAGCGTTACAGGTAACGTCCGTAATAAAGTGTATAAATGATCATTAAGTATATGAGTAAATGCCCGACCGTTGCTGCGCGGAGTGGCTTTAGGTCTTCTGCACGTCGAGTGGTTTAGTGGTCGAGTGACCTAAATAAGGAGGGGTCTCCGAGGAAATGGTAGGTCGAGTGGATTGCACTCGACACCTTTGTTGGGTCCCCTCTATTTACTCTTGAACTTCTTTGCTTCTAGGACAAGGACCTTAGGTAGGACGTATAGGTCAGGCCTATTACCCTACCCCAGGTCTATGTCCTCATCATTACCCCCCGAATGGATTGAGGTCCGAGTGAAAAGAAGGTTAAAGTTGACCTTGCTTTGACTCTTGCTTTCATCTCCAAATGGAGGCTAGTTGTTGGAACTTCGGCTTCGTTTTAGTCGCCTTGATCGATTCAGAAATTGCCGAGTGGTTTTTATGACGTCACCCGTCGAGTGTTATCCTTGATATGGAATCTTTGGCGTGATCGGTTGTAGAGGATCCCGGATTTCGCGGGTTCAAAGTTTTGGTGGAAGCGCGCCAGGCGGAGCGCGCCGTGGTAAGCGGAGTAGATAAATAGGACATTTCGATTTCTGCACCACCTTTTTCGCCACGTATCCCGTGTGCGACTGTTAAGGGATTTGACAGGATCGCCCGGGCCCACGCGTCAGCCACTCGGAAGTAGGCCTTTAAAAGCGGCGAGGCCGAGGAGTCCGCACTGTGCGTGCCCATTCTCCTTCTTCCTCTTGCTCCTTCACCTCTTTCAACTTCTCCACTCTCGACGCCGCTCCTCCGCCGTCATGAGGAAGGAGAAAACGGCGGCGCTGGAACGCGCGAAGAAGGCGACGGGGGCGGCGAAAAGCATGAAGACGAATCGGGGATCTTCATCGCGCTCGGGGCTGCCGTCGGGTTAGATCCAGGGAGATTGGATCCGATCCTCACTTCGGCAGGAAGACTTGAACGATATGGCCGAGTTAGGGTTGATCGTCCATGAGTCTGCGTGGCTGCCGGAGGGGGAAACGTAGCCGCAGCCGCGACCGGGTGAGTGTGTTCTGCTCGCCACTCATGTCGACCGCGGCTTCTCGCTTCCTCCACACCCCTTCTTTCGAGGTTTCTTGAATTTCTTCGGGGCTCAACTCCATCATTTTACTCCCAACACCATCACATACCTTGCTGCATTCGTGTCCATGTGCGAGAATTTCCTGGGGTGTCGACCGCACTGGGGTCTTTTCAAGCACATTTTCACCATCTGCTCCCAAACAGTGAAGAAAGAGAACTCGGACGACGAGAAAACCCATGTTATCCAGATGTGTGGGGGTCTGGGTATCCAGAAGAGGAAGAGGAGTTCATTCCCTTTGATGACTCTTCCTGAGTCGGTCAGGGGCTGGTAGTCGACCTGGTTCTACTGCCAAGATATTGTGACCCCAGGCCAGTCGACTGGACTTCCCCCTTTCTCTTTTGATCGTGTTCAGACTCCATCTTCGTTGAAAGTGACCGCCGCGGAGAAAGCGGAGACGGGCATGCTGGTCGAGAGAGTAGTTCAACTGATCAACCAAGGTGTCACCGGCATGGATCTGCTGGAGGTGTTCCTCAGTCGGCGCATTCAACCACTCCAAGCTCGTGACCACTCCATGTGGATGTACTCTGGGGCTGGCGACACCGCTCGGGTTCATCCGGAGGAGGTGGCGGCCAAAACAGTGGCCCAGTGGTTGAGGGGCATCACCGGAAACAAGGACAACTCTAGGGGTGCCAGGAGAGTCAACCCTTTCAGCGACAGCAACCAGCCAGACAAGGTTTGGCCACTACAACTGATTGAATTTGGATGTGTTTTCTGACTGTTTGTTGGTCCGACCGATTTCCACTCGGCTCCTTGTTTTGTAGATTTACACAGAGATGTACTCAATGCCCAACGGCGAACAAGCTCTGGAGCAGGACCATAAGGGCGAGGACAGCGCGGAGGAGAGCGGCGAGTGGGAGTCACCAGCCGACGATGATGAAGATGAGAGCGATGAGTCGGACGATGAGGAGGTAGCTGACTCACCACCTCGTTCCGAACGTCGATCCAAGCAGCACCATGATCCGGCGGGCAGGCGCGGCAAGGCTATGGCCTCGAGCGCTCCATCTCAAAAGCGCGCTCGGTCTTCGACTCCAGAATTGGCTGAAAAGGTCACCAAGCAGCCCAAGATCAATCCTTCGAAGGCTCGGAAGACCTTTCCTAGAATCAAGATGGACGTTCCTGTTGCTTCTGGGTAAATGTTCTTCCCGTCTTTTCTTGTTCCGACCGATTCTTTTGTACTGACCGAATGGATGATGAACCTTTACAGCCCGGCCTCGGCCGCGACTGATAAGGATATCGACAAGACCCCAGACGACGAGGAAACAGACGACGCAGCTACCTCCAAAGCCAGTAAGTCTACCCGACTCGAATTTATTTGGACGACTGGATTGTTTGTCAGCTATCTCTTTGACTTTCTCTGTTTGTTGCAGCTCCACGAGATGTTGTTGTGCTCCCGGACGATGAAGAAGAAGTACCGCTGAGGGGAAGGAGGAGGAGGGACAAGGAACTGAGCGGGAAAGCGCCTAAGGCCCAGGTTCCTCAGTCGACTGTGATGCCTGGGATGGCAGTTGAGCGATCGACAGATCCGGCTCGTACCAACGTCACTTTCGCTATCCCTCTGCCGACTGATTGCCCATCCGGATCAGCTGCTCAGTCTTCTGTTGCACCAATACAACTCCACGCATCAGACCCAGCGGCTACTCCGGCTGCTCTGCCATCATCGCTTTTCACTGTGTATCAAACCCCGGACGACCCACCGACTGCCGCCAAGGAAGCTCTTCTTCAGTTGAACCTTGTGATGGGGAAAATGAAAGTGGTGCATGAGGCCAGTCAGGTGGCCTTCAACGCCGGAGCTGCTCTGCAGACCAATGTCCAGGTTAATTGATTTCCGATTGATCATATTTCTCGTCCGATCACCCACTGGGGTGTGACTATTTTGAAGTTGCACAAGTCAATTTGAGTGGTCTTGGATTGAATCTTTGAACTAGTGGGGGCACTCTTAGTGCACCCACTGGGTGTAGTCCCCGAGACCATAGTTGACTGCGGGCAGTCGACTGTGGTATGAGAATCTGAATTTTGTCACTCGGTCTGGACGGACCAGGTCGAATAAAACCAGAACAAGTGGGGGCACACTAAGTGCACCCACTGGGTGTAGTCCCCGAGACCGTGGTTGACTGCGGGCAGTCGACTATGGTCTAAGAACTGCTTTTTTAAATAAAAACTCGCGCTGGGTAGACCATGTCGAGTGTTTTTTCAAACCAGTGGGGGCACGCTAAGTGCACCCACTGGGTGTAGTCCCCGAGAGTGCCGTTGAATGTTTGATTCGGCGGTAGTCTTAGAGTAGCTATCACTGTGATGTCTTTTTATCTCAGTCGACTGATATGGCTTATACTGCAAAAATCTTGTGATCTTGGGGCTCGGCTTTCTACAATGAACAAGCAGCAAATCAGCCTCAACCTTGATCTGGAATTGGCCAAGAAGAATCTCAAGACTGCTCGTGATGAAGTAGCTGCCATGGGAGGTAACCAATCGTCAACTGTCTATCTCACTGCTGGCACTTTTCCTTTCCAGTTTTTGAACCGAGTGACTCCACTCGAGCAGATGTATGTAATGAAAACCGTCAACTCCAAGCCCGTCCGAAGAATGTTATTTCTCTAGAGAAAATGAAGTAGGCTTTGGAGAAGAAGGATCTGGATCTTGCTGCTGCACAGAAGGAAGCGCGAGAGAAAACGGCGCTTGCTGACAAGAAGCTTGCTTCAGTCGGCAAGTTAGAAGAAGAGAACTCCAAACTGAAGACTGTTGTTTCTGACGCCAATCTGGAGGTCGAGCGACTGAAGAAAGACAAGGACAAGCTGACTGACGAGCTTGGGAGCCTCAAGGCCAAGAAGAGCGAGCTGGAGTCTTATCTGGGCCAGCTTACTACAAAGCTGGTCCTAAAACTTGAAGGTACTGATGATTGACTGACTTATTACAGTCGACTGTCAGGCCTGATTATATCGTCGACTCACCATTTACTCAACTGTGCAGAGCTTTGCCAAGACTTTGAAGCGGAAACTGGGCGGGTCGAGACGGGTCTCGATCCCATAAATTGTCCAGTCAAGGATGATGTTGCGATGAATGTGCTGCGGTTGGAATCTTGCATGGACAGCGCGGTTGCTTATCTCGCCCGCCTGAAGGCAGCGATGACTCGGGTTGATGCTGAACTCTGGCCTCAGGCGGAACTGTCTCAAGACCTAGAGTCTCTGATGGCTCGACTGAATCAAATACCTGACCGAGTGCAAGAATGGAAGAAGTCATCTTCTCGCTGTGGCGCTGATGTCGCGTTGTCCCTGGTCCGAGTGCACTGCAAAGACGTCAAAGAAGACAAGCTGGCGGAGCTCGAGGTTGCTAACACAAAGAGGCACACTTTCCAGTCCTTCATGGACACTTTCCTTGACGCCGCCACTCGCATTGCAGACATCATAGACCTTGACAGTTTCTGCGACCCAGCCAGTCCTTCTCCTGACGCGTGACCGAGAAACATTATGCTCCACCTTTATTTGCCTCGGAATGCCGAATGATTGTGTAATCGTTAAACTTCTTCGGGCTTGATGCTCGAATACTTTTGATCCGTCGTCCGGAACTTTAGGATTTATCTGAACTTGGTTTATCTCTGAATATGCTTGTGTTTGCCTTCGAGTGGACTTTGCTCTTCACTCGGAATAATCTTTGTACTTGAGATGCAACTATTGTACTTATGGCGTAGCTCCGAGGAGAAGGTTGCAGTCGACCTGCACCTCGCCGTCCTTGCGGATAGGGATTGTAACACCCACGATGCGGCTATATCTCCCACGTGTCGAGGCACGACTTAGAGGCATAACCACATTTTGGTTTTGTCGCAAGAAGGGTCATCTTCACACAATCCCATGTAATGAACAAGAATGGGATAAAGAGTTGGCTTACAATCGCCACTTCACACAATACATAAATAAAACATACATCAATCAGAGTACACACATAGGTCCGACTACGGAACCAAAATAAAAGAAGACAACCCCAAATGCTAGATCCCTGATCGTCCCAACTGGGCTCCACTACTGATCATCAGGAAACGAAACATAGTAACGACCAAGTTCTTCATCAAACTCCCACTTGAGCTCGGTTGCGTCACCTGCACTGGTGTCGTCGGCACCTGCAACTGTTTGAAGTATCTGGTGAGTCATGAGGACTCAGCAATCTCACACCCGCGAGATCAAGACTATTTAAGCTTATGGGTAGGAAAGGGTAGTGAGGTGGAGCTGCAGCAAGCACTAGCATGTATGGTGGCTAACATACGCAAATAAGAGCGAGAAGAGGAGCAACGCAACGGTCGTGAAGCTAGAAGTGATCCTGAAACTACTGACGCACAACCATAACACAAGAACCGTGTTCACTTCCCGGACCCCGCCGAGAAGAGACCATCACGGCTACACACGCGGTTGATGTATTTTAATTAAGTCAAGTGTCAAGTTCTCTACAACCGGACATTAACAAATTCCCATCTGCCACATAACCGCGGGCACGGCTCTTGAAAGTTTATACCCTGCAGGGGTGTCCCAACTTAGCCCATTATAAGCTCTCACGGTCAACGAAGGATAAACCTTCTCTCGGGAAGACCCGATCAGTCTCGGAATCCCGGTTTACAAGACATTTCGACAATGGTAAAACAAGACCAGCAAAGCCGCCCGATGTGCCGACAAATCCCGATAGGAGCTGCACATATCTCGTTCTCAGGGCACACCGGATGAGCAAGACGTCGGGTTGGCATAGACCCTGGTTGCCCAGGGGGCGCCGGACATCGCTCGGTTTGAACCAGCACTCGAAGGAGCACTGGCCCGGGGGTTTAAATAAAGATGACCCTTGAGTCTGCAAAACCCAAGGGAAAAAGGCTTAGGTAGGCAAATGGTAAAACCAAGGTTGGGCCTTGCTGGAGGAGTTTTATTCAAAGCGAACTGTCAAGGGGGTCCCATAAATCACCCAACCGCGTAAGGAACGCAAAATCAAGGAACATAACACCGGTATGACGGAAACTAGGGCGACAAGAGTGGAACAAAACACCAGGCATAAGGCCGAGCCTTCCACCCTTTACCAAATATATAGATGCATTAATTAAATAAGAGATATTGTGATATTCCAAAATATCCATGTTCCAACATGGAACAAACTTCATCTTCACTTGCAACTAGCAACGCTATAAGAGGGGCTGAGCAAAAGTGGTAACATAGCCAAACAATGGTTTGCTAGGAAGGGTGACAAAGGTTAGAGGTTCATGGCAATTTGGGAGGCTTGATAAGCAAGTGGTAGGTAACGCGGCATAGCAATAGAACAGACAACTAGCAAGCAAAGATAGAAGTGATTTCGAGGGTATGGTCATCTTGCCCGAGATCCCGCTAGGAAGAAGAACGAGTCCATGAAGAAGACAAACGGACGTAGTCGAACGAATCCTCACAACTCCGGAGCGAAACCGAAGCTAACGAGAGAAGCAAACCGGAAAGAAGCAAACAACATAGTAAACAACCACCACATACACATGGCATGATGCAGAAACAAGTATGATGCATGTCCGGTTTAAATATGCATGGCATGGCAAAGTGCACAAACAATACCACAAATTAAGTGGAGCCCAATATGCAACGAGTTGCATATTGACGAAACACCACATCAATTATTTAGTTCTCTCTCATTTATGTACCCAACAAAGTTAAATGTTGTTAAACATGGCAAGAGGGTGAAGCATAAATAAACTAACTATTTAGGCAAGTTTAAATGAGGCCGGAACAACAAACAACAATTCCGGAAAATCCTCATGTCCATATATTAGATTTGGTACTGTTCTGCCCTAAACACAATTTTAGTGTTGTTAAACAGCAAAATGAAGTGCACCATGTTAAACTAGGCATTTTTCTACCCCATTTACATATAAAGTTTATAAAAATTGGAGCTACGGTTATTTAGTTATGAAATAAATCATTTTAGCATGGCATTTGAGCAAAATTAAACAAACAGATTTTAAACATTTTAAACAAGGATGCAAGCAGCATATTATGAAACTAGACAGAATTCTTAACATTTTTCATATATGAAGTTTTTCAAACCGATGCACGGTTAATGAGTTATTATATGCATGAAGACTACGGACTTTTCTGTAAAACCGACGTTCTCTGGATTAATAGCTAAAATCGTCCAGAGGAAAAAAATGCATCGGGCCGAATCTGCAGGCTGCTGGGGCGCTCACCATGGGCCAGGCCCAGTTCGGTGCAGAGGCTGGAGGGGCCGGGTTGGATCAGGCGAAGGGAAGGAGCTGTTGGGCCTTGGCGATGCGGACGGGGTCGGCAGGAGCCTCGCGATGAGAACTCAACGCGGGCGGGCGGTGCTGCGAGCGTTTTCTCCTGCTCGAAGCAGAAACAGGGGAGGCAGCGGCGCGATGCAGAGGCTCGGCGGCAGCAGGACTTGGACGATGTGGCACGGCGGCGCTCGGGCGACTCCGGCAGGAGGAGGCTGGGAACGCAGGGCCTCGCCGGACCTTGCGGAGGCGGCGATGAACGGAGCAGGGTCGTGGCGCAGCTACAAAGGCCATGGAGGGGAAGAATTTAGAGGGGATGCAGCAAGAAAGAGAGAACACAAGGGAAGGGGAGCAGCAGCAGGGCTCACCGGAGCACAAGCGGGCGCCAAGGACGAAGCAGAGGCAACCCGAGGTGGCAGGTGACCAGGGCGGCGCGGCTTCAGTCGACCTGCTGGTCGGGTTGACGATGCGGTCAACGCGCGCGCGGCTGCCTGGCTTCGCTTGACGCAGAGGCAGCAGTCAGAGGAGGCACTACGCGGGACTTGCAGCGGCGGGGCAGGGAAACGGCGGCCAGGAACAGACGGGGACAGGCGGATCCGACCACGGGGAAGTGTCCTGGAGAAACTGCACGAGGCCGAGCGCCATGGTGGTTGCAGCGTCGTCGGCCTCCACGCTAAGGACGGCAGAGCTCGGCGAGGGGGGTGCGGAGAGGAGGCAGTACCTTGATCCATTGAGGATCGAACTCTGGCTGGCTGCGCGAGGGTTGGTGGAAGGATGGATCGGGAGGTGGAGGCTCGGGCGCTGGTTGGTTGGCGACAGAAGCGAGGTGGATGCTGGCGAGAAGTGGCTGGCGCTGGTTGGCTGTGGTTGAATCGGGAGGATCCCGAGGAGGAGGAGGGAATGGACAGGGGTGGCGGCAGCTAGGAGGATCGATGGGACAAGGGAGAGGATTTTTAGGGTTTGCCAAAAATGGAGTAGGGGTGGACGAATATATACATCACGGATTAGGTTAGGGGCTACCTCGTCCCTCCGATCTCAATCGGACAATCGAGAATAAATAGGTAGGGAGTCCAAATAACAAAACGGAGATATTTTAGGGATGTTGGGGGATGATCCGGACCCATCGGTAACGACAATCCGGGTCGGGTTCAGGACAATTTTCGGACGCACGCGAGGGGTGGTCTGAGAGGGGTCGACAAAGACAAAGTGTCTGACAAAAGGCCCCGGAGAAGACAAGAGAGAAAACGAGGAGCTGCAAGTGTGGTTGGTCTCGAAACGGTCAACGAAAGCAAAGCGGTCCGAGGGAAGGTGATGAAGGCAAAAGGAGAAACGACAACGACGAGCGAATGCAAGTTTTATGAAAACATGCAGATGCGATGCGGATGATGTGATGATGAATGCAACAAACAAATAAATCACATGAAGAAACTCGAAAAACATGGAAGGCGTCTGGAGCGTCGGTCTCGGGGCGTTACAGGGATGGAGCGTATGATGTACTTGTGGCGCAGCTCTGAGGAGAAGGTTGTAGTCGACCTGCACCTCGCCGTCCTTGCGGATAAGGATGGTGCATACATTGTACTTGTAGTGCAGCTCCCAGGAGAGGATTGCAGTCGACCTGCACCTCGACGTCCTTGTGGATAGGGATGGAGCGTACGTTGTACTTGCGGCGCAGCTCTGAGGAGAAGGTTGTAGTCGACCTGCACCTCGCCGTCCTTGCGGATAAGGATGGAGCGTACATTGTACTTGTGGCGCAGCTCCCAGGAGAAGATTGGAGTTGACCTACACCTCGCCGTCCTTGCGGATAAGGATGGAGCGTACATTGTATTTGTGGCGCAGCTCCCAGGAGAGGATTGCAGTCGACCTGCACCTCGCCGTCCTTGCGGATAAGGATGGGTTTCAAACTTAGGCGAGTACTGGACTGCAGCTAAGCCCCCGAGTGGGAGGGTTGCTCACCACTCGGTAGGATTTTTCAAACTTAGGCGAGTTCTGGACTGCATCTAAGCCCCCCGAGTGGGAGGGTTGCTCACCACTTGGTGGGATTTTTCAAACTTAGGCGAGTACTGGACTGCAGCTAAGCCCCCGAGTGAGAGGGTTGCTCACCACTCGGTAGGATTTTTCAAACTTAGGCGAGTACTGGATTGCAGCTAAGCCCCCGAATGAGAGGCTTGCTCACCACTCGGTAGGATTTTTCAAACTTAGGCGAGTACTGGACTGCAACTAAGCCCCCCGAGTGGGAGGGTTGCTCACCACTCGGTGGGATTTTTCAAACTTAGGCGACTTCTGGACTGCAGCTAAGCCCCCGAGTGGGAGGGTTGCTCACCACTCGGTAGGATTTTTCAAACTTAGGCGAGTACTGGACTGCAGCTAAGGCCCCGAGTGAGAGGCTTGCTCACCACTCGATAGGATTTTTCAAACTTAGGCGACTACTGGACTGCAGCTAAGCCCCCCGAGTGGGAGGGTTGCTCACCACTCGGTGGGATTTTTCAAACTTAGGCGAGTTCTGGACTGCAGCTAAGACCCCGAGTGGGAGGGTTGCTCACCACTCGGTAGGATTTTTCAAACTTAGGCAAGTACTGGACTGCAGCTAAGCCCCCGAGTGAGAGGCTTGCTCACCACTCGGTAGGATTTTTCAAACTTAGGCGAGTACTGGACTGCAGCTAAGCCCCCGAGTGGGAGGGTTGCTCACCACTCGGTAGGATTTTTCAAACTTAGGCGAGTATTGGACTGCAGCTAAGCCCCCGAGTGAGAGGCTTGCTCACCACTCGGTAGAATTTTTCAAACTTAGGCGAGTACTGGACTGCAGCTAAGCCCCCGAGTGGGAGGGTTGCTCACCACTCGGTGGGATTTTTCAAACTTAGGCGAGTTCTGGACTGCAGCTAATCCCCCGAGTGGGAGGGTTGCTCACCACTCGGTAGGATTTTTCAAACTTAGGCGAGTACTGGACTGCAGCTAAGCCCCCGAGTGAGAGGCTTGCTCACCACTCGGTAGGATTATTCAAACTTAGGCGAGTACTGGACTGCAGCTAAGCCCCCGAGTGGGAGGGTTGCTCACCACTCACTAGGATTTTTCAAACTTAGGCGAGCACTGGACTGCAGCTAAGCCCCCGAGTGAGAGGCTTGCTCACCACTCGGTAGGATTTTTCAAACTTAGGCGAGTACTGGACTGCAGCTAAGCCCCCAAGTGAGAGGCTTGCTCACCACTCGGTAGGATTTTATAAACTTAGGCGAAACAGATTCGCGGCTAAGCCCCCGAGTGAGAGGCTTGCTAACCACTCGGTGGGATTTTATAAACTTAGGCGAAACGGATTCGCGGCTAAGCCCCCGAGTGAGAAGCTTGCTCACCACTCGGTAGGATTTTTCAAACTTAGGCGAGTACTGGACTGCAGCTAAGCCCCCCGAGTGGGAGGGTTGCTCACCACTCGGTAGGATTTTTCAAACTTAGGCGAGTACTGGACTGCAGCTAAGCCCCCGAGTGAGAGGCTTGCTCACCACTCGGTAGGATTTTATAAACTTAGGCGATACGGATTCACGGCTAAGCCCCCGATTGAGAGGCTTGCTCACCACTCGGTGGGATTTTATAAACTTAGGCGAAACGGATTCGCGGCTAGGCCCCTGAGTGAGACGCTTGCTCACCACTCGGTAGGATTTTATAAACTTAGGCGAAACGGATTCGCGGCTAAGTCACTCACTGGGGGATTTCAGACACAAGTATAAGCAGCGACAATCATTTTTAGAAGACTGTAAAACTCTTGTCTCTAATAAACAAACTACAAAGGTATTTCTTCTTACAACTCAACAGAATGAGCGCTTAAGTATAAAAGGGGCGGAGCAGCTCCGCATTCCAAGCCTGTGGCTTGTCTTTCTGATGTTCGACATTGTAAAGATGGTATGCCCCATTGTGGAGCACTCTAGTGACGATGAAGGGACCTTCCGAAGCGGGGGCGAGCTTGTGTGGTTTCTGCTGATCCACTCGAAGAACCAAGTCTCCCTCTTGAAATGCTCGACCTCTCACGTTTCTGGCATGGAATCGACGCAAGTCTTGCTGATAAATGGTCGACCGGATTAAGGCCATCTCTCTTTCCTATTCTAGGAGATCAAATGCGTCTTGTCGGGCCTGTTCTGCTTCATCTTCAGAGAAAAGCTCGACTCGGGGTGCATTGTGAAGCGAGTCACTCGGTAGAACAGCTTCAGCTCCATAGACTAAGAAGAATGGAGTTCGGCCAGTCGACCGATTGGGAGTTGTCCTCAATCCCCAAAGAACTGATGGAAGTTCATCGACCCAGGCGCCTGCTGCATGCTTGAGATCACGCATCAATCGGGGTTTCAGTCCTTTGAGAATCAAGCCATTTGCTCTTTCCGCTTGTCCATTCGACTGGGGGTGGGCGACTGAAGCATAGTCGACTCGAGTGCCTTGGGAAGCACAGAAGGCTCTGAACTCATCAGAATCGAAGTTCGACCCGTTGTTAGTGATGATGTTGTGCGGAACCCCATATCTGAATGTCAACTCTCTGATGAAGCTGACGGCAGTACTGGCTTCAAGATTATTGATAGGTTTGGCTTCAATCCATTTGGTAAACTTGTCGATTGCTACAAGCACATGAGTGAAGCCGCTCCTACCAGTCCTCAGGGGTCCAACCATATCTAATCCCCAAACAGAAAAGGGCCAGACGAGTGGAATGGTCTTCAGGGCTGATGCAGGCTTGTGGGACATGTTGGAGTAAAACTGGCAGCCTTCACATTTGTCGACTATATCTTTTGCCATTTCATTTGCTCGTGGCCAATAAAATCCAGCTCGGTATGCTTTGGCCACAATGGTCCGAGAGGACGCATGGTGGCCACAGGTCCCCGAGTGGATGTCATTGAGGATCACTCGACCTTCTTCTGGTGTTATGCATTTCTGGCTGACTCCAGTTGCACTTTCTCTGAACAGCAGTCCTCTTATCACAGTAAAGGCTTTGGATCGATGCACGATCTGTCGGGCCTCCTCTTCATCCTCTGGGAGTTCCCTCCTAAGGATATACGCAATGTATGGCACTGTCCAGTCGGGAATGATGACCAAAACCTCCATGATCAAGTCGACCACGGCTGGGACCTCGACTTCAGTCGGATCTGTGGCACTCTTAGGCTGCGGGGGCTCTTCAGTGAAAGGATCTTCTTGAACTGAAGGTGTATAAATGTGTTCCAAAAACACATTGCTGGGAATGGCTTCCCTCTTGGAACCTATCTTTGCCAAATCGTCAGCTGCTTGATTTTTCAGTCGGGTATATGATGGAGCTATAACCCCTTAAACTTCTTTTCCAACTTCCTCACTGCATTACAATAACCAGTCATAGCTGGGCTTGTGATGTCCCACTCCTTCATCACTTGATTGACTACCAAATCTGAGTCGCCGTAGACCATGAGGCGACGGACGCCGAGTGAAATGGCCATACGTAACCCATATAAGAGTGCTTCATATTCAGCTTCGTTATTGGAGGAATCAAAGTGAATCGGGAGAACATATCTGAGCTTGTCTCCTCGGGGGGATACCAGTACCACCCCAGCGCCGGAACCATTCAGCATCTTGGAGCCATCAAAGAACATGGTCAAGTGCTCTGAGTGGACTTGAGTCGGCAGTTGCCGTTCGATCCACTCGGCGAGGAAATCTGCTGTTGCTTGGGACTTGATAGCTTTGTTTGCTCAAACTTGATATCCAAGGGAAGGAGTTCAATCGCCCACTTTGCCACTCGACCAGTTGCATCTCTGTTGTTCAGAATCTCTGATAATGGAGCGTCGCTGACGACTGTAATGGAGTGGTTAGAGAAATAGTGTGCAACCTTCTTCGTGGTCATGTAAATCCCATAAACAAGCTTCTGATAATGTGGATATCTTTGCTTTGATGGAGTCAGAACTTCAGAAACATAATATACTGGGCGCTGAACTTTATAGGCTTTTCCTTCTTCTTCCCGCTCGACCGTGAGTACTGTACTGACAACTTGTCCAGTGGCTGCAATGTAAAGCAATAAAGGCTCTTTGCTGATTGGGGCAGCAAGCACCGGCTGGGTGGAAAGCAGGGCTTTGAGCTCTACAAACGCTGCATCAGCTTCAGGAGTCCACTCAAACTTATCATACTTCTTCATCTCGGTAAAGAGGCAATGCCTTTTCACCGAGGTGAGAAATGAATCGACTTAAGGCGGCCAAACAACCAGTAAGCTTCTGGACATCGTGCACACACACAGGGCGTTTCATCCGGAGTATAGCACCAACTTTCTCTGGGTTAGCGTCGATCCCTCGTTCGGAAACGAGGAAACAAAGTAATTTTCCGCCAGGAACTCCGAATGTGCACTTTGATGGATTGAGCTTGATATCATACCTTCTGAGATTGGCAAAAGTTTCAGCAAGGTCAACCAGCAGGCCAGAACCCTTACGTGACTTGACTACAATGTCATCCATGTATGCTTCCACATTCCGACTGATTTGAGTGAGCAAACACTTCTGAATCATCCTCATGAATGTGGCTCCGGCGTTCTTTAGGACGAATGGCATGGTGACATAACAGAAGCACCCGAAGAGTGATGAAAGCTGTTTTTCTCTCATCGGGTCCATACAGTCGGATCTGATGATACCCGGAATAGGCGTCTAGAAAAGACAATCACTCACACCCCACAGTCGAGTTGACGATTTGGTCAATGCGGGGGAGAGGAAAATGATCTTTCAGGCAGGCCCGATTGATATGCTTGAAGTCAATGCACATGCGAAGTGAATCGTCCTTCTTGGGGACCATGACAACATTGACGAGCCACTCGGAGTGGTAGATTTCTCGGATGAACTCAGCTGCCAGGAGCCGAGCTACTTCTTCACCAATTGCTTTCCTCTTCTGTACGGCGGACCATCGACGATGTTCCTTGACTGGTTTTACCTTCGGGTCGACTCGCAAACGATGCTCAGCCAGTCCCCTGGGTACACCCGGCATGTCAGAAGGTTTCCATGCAAAGATGTCCCAGTTCTCACGGAGGAACTGGATGAGCGCTTCTTCCTATTTGCTGTCCAGTGTTGTCGAGATGTGAGTCGGTGCAACATTGGGATCGGTCGGGTGAATGTGAATCGGCTTCGTTTCACCGGACGACTGAAATGCAGAGTCTGTGGTAGGCTTCTTGGCTCGTAGCAAATCACTCGGATCTGCATTTTTCTGATACTCTTGAAATTCTACTACTGCCATTTGTGCATCAGCGATCTTTGAGCCCTTCTGGAAGCACTCTTCTGCCTTCTGACGATTGCCAGTGATAGTGATCACTCCTCTAGGACCAGGCATCTTCAATCTGAGGTACACGTAACATGGTCGAGCCATAAAACGTGCATAAGCAGGCCTACCCAGAATAGCATGATAAGCACTCTGGAAATCCACGAATTCAAACGTCAACTTTTCCTTGCGGTAATTCTTGGAATTACCGAAAACCACATCGAGGGCGATCTGGCCGAGTGATTCAGCCTTCTTGCCAGGTATAACCCCATGGAAACTCATATTGCTTTCACTGAGTTTGGACATCAGAATGCCCATCCCTTTCAAGGTTTCACATAAAGTATATTCAGGCCACTGCCACCATCCGTCAGTACCTTAGTCAGCCGAGTGCCTTCAACAACTGGGTCGACCACCAACGCTTGCCTCCCAAGGGTGGCTATGCGCGCTGGGTGATCAGACTGGTCGAATGTAATGGCAGTCTGAGACCACTTCAAATAACTGGGTGTCGCTGGAGCGACCATGTTCACTTCTCTGTTAATGACTTTCAGTCGACTTTTGCTCTCAACATCAGCAAAAATCATCAGAGTGGAATTGACGTTGGGGAAACCATCATCGTCTTCTTCTTTATCCTCACCCTTATCTGACTCCTTTTCCTTCTCCTTGGGCTGTTTCTCTCGGAACTGCTAGATCAGGAGCCGACACTGTCGAGTGGTATGTTTAGGGTAAATGAAATTACCCTCTTCATCTTTTTTGGTGTGAATGTGGCATGGTAAATCCAACACATCATTTCCATCTTTATCTTTCACTTTCTTGGGGTTCCACGGCCCTTTGGGCTTCCCCTTGAACTTTCCTTGAGTAACGGCTAAGGCTTCACCAGGAGCAGCTGGCTCGGCTTTGCGCTTCTGCTTCCGACTGGAATTCCCTCCTCCAGTTTCTTGGGCAACCGTTTGTGCTTGCCACTCCGGAGTCGATCCTCCTCTTCACCATTAGCATACTTGGTGGCAATCTCCATCATCCGACTCAGAGACATATCCCCGGTCCGACCGAACTTCAGATTCAATTCTCGATACTTGACACCTTCCTTGAAGGCACAAACTGCTTGGTGACCTGATACATTCTCCACTGTGTGGTGCAACGTGATCCATCTCTGGATATAATCCCTCAGGGTTTCATTCGGTTTCTGCACACGGGATTGCAACTCTGTTAACCCTGCTGGCCGTTTGCATGTTCCTTCAAAGGTTCTAACAAACACTCGGGCGAGTTCATCCCAACTATATATGCTGCTAGGTGCTAACTGATTCAACTACGCTCTGGCCGAGCCCTCCAACATCAGAGGAAGATGCTTCATGGCCACTTCATCATTGCCGCCGCCAATCTGAACAGCCACTCGGTAGTCCTCAAGCCAAGTGTCAGGTTTGGACTCACCAGTGAACTTGCTGACTCCAGTCGCCAACCTGAAGTTGGGAGGAATCACCGCAGCCCTGATGGCTCTGCTGAAACACTCTGGGCCTGAGACATGCACTCTGCTGCCAGTCGGATAGTCTCTGTCATGACCTTCTCTGTGAGCTCTGTTCCTGTCAACCAGACCCTGAACGAGAATAGATCTCGCATCAAAGCCCGGCTCTCGGGGGTCGACTGGAATCCTTCGCCCACCACTGTGAGGGCGTCTGTCATCGTGCTGCCGAGGCACGTATGACCCACTCCTTGGGGGAAGCGTGGGTACTCGACGACGATCATCGTGGTTGGGCCGGTGATCATACTGCTCACGGTTTCTGTACTGATCTCGCCGGTCTCCACGTCCCTCACGCCTTGGAGGTGATCTTGGGCTGTGAGCCGACTGGACTGTGTCTGCCATCACAGACCTGCTATGAATCCTATTCCGCGACTGAGATACTGCCGTGTTCTGCTCTCCCGCAGCCCAGAGTAAAGCCCGGATCTGCATCAAACCTCTGCCAGCTTCCGACTGGGAAGGCTGAATCTACTCTACTATTCGGGCTGTAGCTGTGAAATTCTGAATCGGAGTTCGGTATACCTGAGTTGGAGGCGGAAAAAGTTATCGTCGACTAGACTCAGGAATCCGCTGCCGAGCACGCTCGTCGAGTGCGTGCTGGAGGTTCTCCAGTCGAGTGCGCTCAGCCAAGTTGGCCAGGCACGCCTCCTCCAAGGCCCGGGCCTCAGGGGTTTCTCCAACGATAGGAGTGTGAAGTGCATCCATGTTACGGCGGCGAAGCTCTTCCCTCTGCTGTGAAGAGAGGGGCTCGGGGCGGTACTCCTCATGGACGCGCGACGGATCGCCGCTGCCATCGCCACCACCGTCGCGGGGGAAGCCAGGAGGACTGTGTGGTCCGTTGACCATCAGGACTTCCGCCGCGGGGTCACTGTTGTCGCACTCGGATGCAGTCTCGACGGAGCCAGTCGAACAGGCCGTAGAAAGTTTCGTCGGGCTCGATAGCCGCGACTTGCGGGGTGGCCGATTGGCGGTCCACCGCATGCCTCACCCACCGCTGGAGCCGCGACCAACCGGAACGCTTACGCCGTCAAACAGCGGTGAGCGAGGACACCACGGGAGCCGACCGATATTGGGTCGACGGCTGCCGAAGAAGGACGCCGCGGACGCATGCGCGAAAGTGCGTTGCCCCGCGGACGGGGAGCGCCTCGACGTCGAGTGGAGCCTCTTGGAGCCAAGCGGAGTCGTCGGTGACGAACACGAGCGCGCGAGATGGATCTCGCGGCCCTCAGCCAACCTTCCGCCGGAAACCATGA
Source organism: Triticum aestivum (assembly GCF_018294505.1). Lineage (NCBI taxonomy): Eukaryota > Viridiplantae > Streptophyta > Magnoliopsida > Poales > Poaceae > Triticum > Triticum aestivum. Next base: position 180,959,447 of record NC_057799.1, read on the forward strand.
TGATGGGGATCGGAAAAATCGCAACTTCTCCAACAAGTCGCTAAGACACCTGCCCCACGGTGGGCGCCAACTGTCGTGGATATAAGACTGACCGTAGAATGGGGGTAGGTATGTAGATGCAAGATCCTAGCTATGGTGAAGTTATACACATGATTTTTACGAGTTCAGGCCCTTCTCGGAAGAAGTAACAGCCCTACGTCTCGGAGCCCGGGGGCGGTCGACTGGATTATATGTGTGTGTTTACAGGGGTGCGAACCCTTGTCCTAGAGGAGGGGGGTGGCTTATATAGAGTGCGCCAAGATCCCAGCTCCCCTCCGTTACACAGGGTTCAATGTACATAAAGAGAGAGCGTTACAGGTAACGTCTGTAATAAAGTGTTATAAATGATCATTAAGTATATGAGTAAATGCCCAACCGTTGCTGCACGGAGTGGCTTTAGGTCTTCTGCACGTCGAGTAGTTTAGTGGTCGAGTGACCTAAATAAGGAGGGGTCTCCGAGTGAATGGTAGGTCGAGTGAATTGCACTCGACACCTTTGTTCGGCCCCCTCTATTTACTCTTGAACTTCTTTGCTTCTAGGACAAGGACCTTAGGTAGGACGTATAGGTCAGGCCTATTACCCTACCCCAGATCTATGTCCTCATCACTGGTCACTTGGTCACCTACTACACACGTACATGACTACGGCCACTCATCTCCTGGCTTGCCGATCTGCTCGCGTGCACTCGCTCTATCTCTATGCTGCTGATCCGGCCGCTACGCCATGTTGCCGAGCATGCAATTTTCTTTGTACTTGGCTGACTAATGCATCTCTACGTGGCTATGCAACAAATTAAACATGACCTAATCTTAAATGCTTAATAATAATAACAAGATTAGTTCCAACAATCACCTCCCTAATCTTGTTATGGTTTATTCCTTCTTGAAGCCCATGGTCATTGATGTCGTCGGCGCAACACGTAGACGGCCGCCGATGCCGTCTTGTCATGCCGATTGCCGCCGTCGCCGTTGGCTTCAATGAGAGGCGCACCTCCAACGCCTTCACCACATCATGGTCGCCGGCGACACACCTTGTCGACGACTCCGGCATGGATGGCGAACTCCTTGCCGCCGGTGGCGCAACTTACCGGGCAGCATGTCCTCCTTCGATCGTGACGCAGCTTGACCTCGACGGAGAACCGGACCTCCACACACAAGGGCCTCGCAGCAGCCGCGCCGCGTCGAACCTCGCCCACGCTGTATGGGCGAGGTTGAGCCCCTCTGGCGACCCGGGGAGCGTGACGGAGTGCGCGATCCTTCTCCGGCCATGGCTCTGAATACCAAGTGTTGACCTTGCCCAGGAGGAGGAAGAAGACTCACGTACACAAGCTCGAGGAAGAAGATACACATACTTTGGCACACGCACATAGTGCCTTTACTCTTGTATTTCCCTTCTCACACATACATGATGCAAATACATGGCTTTAATAGCCGGACTCACACGACTATCACGCACCCACTAACCACTAGCATGCACACACGTTCAGCACTTGTACTGCCTTACTCAACGGCCATACGACCAGGCCAAACTGCGTGCATGCAGCCTCACACTAAGTAAAACCTCATCACACCAATACATGTGCATGTAGGCCACATCTTTTCACATGCATTGATCACTTGGTCACCTAGTACACACGTACATGACTACGGCCACTCATCTCCTGGCTTGCCGATCTGCTCGCGTGCACTCGCTCTATCTCTGTGCTGCTGATCCGGCCGCTACGCCATGTTGCCGAGCATGCAATTTTCTTTGTACTTGGCTGACTAATGCATCTCTACATGGCTATTACACAATGCAACAAATTAAACATGACCTAATCTTAAATGCTTAATACTAATAACAAGATTAGTTCCAACACTGAAGGCACCGCCGGTGGAGAGGGTCGCACACCGCGAGCTCCGTGAAGACAGGGGAATCCTCGCCAGCGTCGTCCTCGGGGGTGCGGTCGAGGAGGACGCGGCCGTCGCGGACGTCCCGGACGATCCAGCTGCCGTGGGAAGGGGGAAGGAGTAGGAGAAATCCGCGGCGAGGGAAACTGCGCGGGCAGCGGGCGCGGAGGCGTGGGGCGGGCGGGCAGGGTGGAAGCCGTTGTGGTTTAGGAAGCCGAGGAAGGGCCGGGCGTGGAGGGAGCGGAAGCACCGGAGGAATGCGCGGTCCGTGACGAGCCGGCGGAAGGCGACGCAGGCCGCGGAGGCGCGGACGAGGTCGGCCGGGGTGGGCAGCAGGAGGAAGATCTCCGCCAAGAGGTCGTCGGTGACCGGCAGGGAGCTCATTTCCGCCATTTCCTGGCTGGTCGCCGGGGGGGGGGGGGGGGGGGGGGGGCGGGAGCCAGACGTGATTACTCCTACGTGAAAGCGCACTCTGCCTCTTGTGACCAAGTCTTTTTTGCTTCTTTGCAAAAGTGACAGAGTTACGGATAATAGTCTACAGATTATGAAAAACATACTCATCCGGGAACCAGTAACGCGTAAATTATGTCAAACAAAACCGATCAATATCCGAATGAAACGGATTCAAACTTCTCCTAGAAAAATATCTGTGGTGCAAACTTAAAGAAAAAAACGTAATAAAAAAAATGAATTTGAAGCATGTGCCAAACCGAAGAGACGGATTCCTTTCTCCAGGCCCATTTTTTTGTTTACGTCAGAGAATCCCGCACAATGTTTGCAATCAATGTAAACTAACCTATGGACACATCTCTTAATAATATATCCCTGCGATTTTCACTGCTGGGTCCTCCCCGCCCTTAGATTCCAACCAATTCTCGACACCACAACTTGTAACTTAATTCCTGTAAAAATCATCAGCTCAGAAGTAACATAAATTAAATCCAGATTTATAGATCACCAAGCGACAACTACAAGCATTTGAACGAGCCCAAGGCACGTCCCTGTCATCGCCTCTCCCTTATCGACACCGCGCAAACTTGGTTCTAGCAGACAATCGGGAAGTCGTCGCCCTATGGCCCCACACGACCAACGCACCATAACACAACTGTCACTGATAAACAGAATCATAGATCGACGGGATTTAACATGTAGACACACGAACGAAGACCGCATCGAAGCAGGTCCATCGAAGACAACCACTGACTAAATCCTACGAGATCCGCTAGACACACACTTCCACACGCCCTTCGACGTCACTAGACACACCGCCATGGCGGGGGGTAGGCGTGGAGAAACTTATTCCATCTTCAGGGAGCCACCGCCGTCCTATCTTTATGAGCATGACACAAACCCTAACCAAACTCAAAAGAACACCTAAAAGGGAATCATCCCGCCGGCAAGGGTCACAATCCACCACGCCCCCATGACCCTAATGCCATAGGAGACGAGGCTAACGAGCGACGGCGCTGATGGGAGGCAGAAACCCTAGTCGCATGTTCGCCCGAGAGGAGAGAGGAAAGGGTATGAGCCCGTTGCTATTAATCTTTCCTGATTATAAGTCTATTTTTTAACTCTGAGTGTGCAATTCTATTTATTTATTTAACTTTCGGCGATCAAGTCTAAGTTGACAGGACTTACTCATTACTAGATCATTGTTGGCGCGTGTTGCAGGGCTGGTCTATTTAGAATTTTCTTTAAATTAAATAGAAAGAAATTAATCATGAACTTTAATAGAGCAATGAATAGTGAATTTAATTGGTTTGTAAGGGAAGTATTAGGTAGTTTGGCAGTACATGGTTTTTTCTTTGGTCTAATGGGCTTCAATTCGTGCGAGCAATTGCATAGCATAACAACATGCGAAAAGATGACAAAATGAAGTCATGTGTATTGTGGTTTGAGATTTGGGAATAGTATTTGTCATACTCTCATGTAAATCAGTTTAGATGGGGTCTTGTACATATGTTCATTGATTTGAATGGGGGGGGGGGGTGAATTATTTGGTTATTTACAATTTGCCTTTTATATTTTTTGTGATTGTGGATTGTTTAGTTCTTCAAAGTTTGTTCCCTTTGACTTGTGAATATCGTTCTTGATTATTATCCCATCTCCTAATACTACAACCTCTGTTCAGAATTAACTGTTGATTGTCGCTGAAATGAGTGTATCTACGTCTAGATACACTTATTTTAGCGAAGGTTAATTCCAGACGGAGGGAGTATTAACTTGTGGTCGGTACACCAATGTATCAGTACAAAACGGAAGTATTCAAGCGAAAACTTGCAACAGATAGTGTAGGCCAGCTAAGAAATTGCATTTGGAGGCTGAGCTCCATGGAGGCCTCCAAATGTAAACTTTAAATTTTGTGAAAATTCATATTTTTACATTGCAAAAATTTCTGGAAAAAATACAGAGATAGATGAAGGCATAATGCACAAGTGTGTATATTTTCAGAACAAAATACGTTGAAATGAAGGTTGTGCAAAAAAAAAATCTAAGGCTTGTTATCACATGACACTATTCATCCTCCCAGACCATGAATTTGCCTTTTTTTGTATAGGTCGCATTTCGACGTATTTCGTCGTCAAATTTTACGCCCATACACCTCCCATCCTTGTTTATTTGTAAAAAAACAGAATTTTTTAAACCGAAAATTTCAAATTTTAAATTTTTCTAAAATTCGGCCTCCGTGAAGGCCGAGATCCAAAACGCCATACCTAGGCCAGCTCTCCTATATTAAGGACCTCAAATATAGCTTTATTGATCGGGTTATAGTGTCCGAGAAGATCATCTCAAAGCTCTATATACTGTATTATATGTATTCAGATCATTTCTCTAACTTCATCCATCACCAGGCACTCTTTATGGCCTCCTATCACTTCCTCCTTCCATTCTCCACCCTTCCATAACTGAAAATTAATAAGAGCGCTGGCATAAGAAATTCATAATTTCATCAATCAAAAGGTGACAAACACAGAACCGTGTTGCCAATTCACTTGGATGTTACTGAGGTTAATTTTTTTTTCTCAAAGAAATTGCAGTAAAAATGGGTACTTCCCTTTCAAGTTTTTGGGGGTTCCCCTATATTTTGACAAAAAGGAACACCTACAGGCTGTGAATGATAGGATCATTAAAATAATCTCTTATTGGATGTCTAAGAACCTATCATACTGGTGTGAGTTGTTTTTCTCCGTCCTTGTCTCACTTTATCCAGAAAAGCATGGTGATTCTCATAAATACTCACTTCGTCTGGAATTACTTGTCGTGAAAATGAATAGAAATAGTTGTATCTACAACTAAAATACATATATATACATCCATTTCTGCGATAAGCAAGTTCACATAGAGGGAGCATCAACAACTCCACTGATCCAGAATAAGTGTCTTGATTTTAGTTTAAATTTTTAAAACTAAAATCACAAAAAATATTCTGAATCGAGGGAGTACCTTACTAGGGTTTGGTTTCTAGGGGGGAAATTGATAATCTAGGTGTCCCTTAGAGAGTTTAGTATGGTGTTGCTTGCCCCCTATGGTAAGAAAAAATAGAGTGCTTAACTACCCATTAATAAATATGGTTTTGCTCGCAATTACGAAGCTAGGCTCCCAATTTGATGGGATCTTTTCTGAAAGCATGCACTAGGAAGAGTTTAAGCTTAAACGAAGAAAAAACATGCAGAACAGAGCTATGCTGAGAGATGGGCGCGTTGGAGTGGAGAGACACGTAACTAAGTGCACGCGTCTTCTCGGCAGGGGCGGACAAGGAGGCTGTGGTGAGGAGTGACGATGCTACTCTGACTTGATGACCTCTTCAACTTCTCGCGCGCGTTCGTCGCCCCCGCCCCTCCATTGCGGTAGCGGGAATGATCCTCATATGCTGGTGCCTCCTCGCCCACCGGTTCTAGGTTCGGTTTCCGGTGGACGAGGCCCATCATGGTCTTGAGGGCGATCACGCCCTGGGATGTCGATTTGCATGAGTAGGTCGTCGATGATGTCTTGGCACGCTTGATGGTGCTATAAGCAGAGATCCGCCCGAGGCCCGCGGCAGGCATGAGGAGCGCATGGAGGCGACAGTCGTGGGATGATCGGATTTGGGCGGAGTATTTTCATTTTCAGCCGTTGCGTGAGCATATGTGGGCTCGGGAGTCTCTCGTTAGTTGTCGGGACTTTTTTCTTGGCTTGTTTCCGTTGGTTGGTCAGTTTCCTTGTTTTGTTTCTACTGGATTATTTCCGTGAGGATCTATGATGAAACGTCGGATAAAAAAACCATAAAACCGGATAAGCGCTCACGCAGGCCGAGGGGTGTACAGACGGGGAACCAAGAAAAGATCGTAGACTCGAATGGCAGATTCGTCGCAGCAGGGAATGGGGAAATCGATTGGTGCGGAGATGCGCTTATGGGCGAGGCACTGGCCTTACGGTCTGGTCTCCACTTGACAACTACATTTGGGTGTAACCGCATAGAGGTGAACTCCGACAACATCGATGTGATAGAGACAATGAAGAATGAAAGTCGCTCTTTCGGTCCATCGGCGGCAGTTTTTAATGATATATATATCACCTTGTGTGTGATTTCCCGCAAATTATTTTTTAGCATGCTCCTAGAGAGTCTAATTATGTTGCCCTTTGGCTTAGCTAAACTAGATAGAAGTAAGGTGTCTGTGAGGTGGATAGAAGATCCATCCGTGAAGATTTTTGATACTCTTGTAAAAGAAAATATGATGATCGCCTTGCAATAAAGAGTATTTTGATGTAAGAAAAAGATTGTAGATAGAGTCCCTACAAAAAGAAAGATCGTAGAGGAAAGAACACAGCCCGTGGTGGGAGCGGATTGCCTTGTTGGCGCTGGCGTCTCCTTGCACTGGTCGGATTCCGAATCCAAGTAAAGAACGAGAATGAGAAGGTAGTATAGTACTATAAAAGGCCAGGACACAAGCCCTGTAATCACAGAACCAATTCCGGCTTCGGTGCGCTGCGAAATGGAGGCCATCGCGAGCAATCAATCGTCCCGGCGGGAGCACGATCGTCCCAGCGGGAGCACGTAGGTGCGCGCGAGACCTGCTCGATCGGTAACTCGCTCGATCTCTCGCTGGACAACATGGAGGCGAGGCAGCAGGCCGGCGGCGCGGCCCTGTGCGCCAGCGGCTGCGGATTCTTCGCCGGCGCGGCGACAAACGATCTCTGCTCCAAGTGCTAGAAGGAACAGCAGCTGCTGGACGTGATGGCCTTTGATGGCGCCGTCATGTCCGGCCTTAGGTCGCTGACCATCGCGTTGACGAAAGCCGGAGGCGAGGAGGAAACGCCCGAGAAGACGATGAAGAACCGATGCAGCGCGTGCCAGAAGAAGGTGGGGCTGCTGGGATTCGCGTGCCGGTGCGGGGCCACCTACTGCGGCGCGCACCGCCACACCGACGCGCACACCTGCTTCTTCGACTACAAGGCAGCCGGCCGCGAGCAGATCGCGCGCCAGAACCCGCTCGTCGTCGCGCCCAAGATGACCAGGATTTGAGCGCTTCTACCCACCACATATTATTGTAACCGAGGGCTGACTCCTGCGAGAGATGCCATAGAGATGAACTGTGGAATTAGTATATGTCTGATTGCATCTCCGTCGTGTCTACCTTTGTGACAACGAGGCTGTGTGTAGCAACGATGCGCTTGTATTTATTCCATCAAGTTAAATTTATACAAATTTCCATTACGTTCTTCGCAAGTTGGTACGCATCATGCATTTGGATAATTTGGCTGCTCAAATAAATTTATCCAGCACATTCAGATCCAATCGGCCAATCTTATTTTTCTATCACTAGTTACCACCGCACGAACGTCATACACGTGATTGTATATTCAATAATAACCATAGCTTAAAACCACAAGATTTCGATCACGTTGCCAATAGATTTTTTAAGAATACAATTCTTATACTACACATTTCCGTTACATTCTTCGCAACTTCGCAAGTTGGTACGCATCATCCATTTGGATGATAATTTGCCCAATTTGGCTGCTTAAATTTGTCCACCGCATCCAGATCCAATCGGCTAATCTTCTTTTTCTATCACTAGTTACCACCGCACGTACGTCATACACCTGATTGTATATTCAATAATAACCATAGCTTAAAATCACAAGATTTTTATCACTTTGCCAATAGATTTTTTGAGAATATAATTCTTATACCCAAGAATTTTTTTCTCCTCTAACCTAAGGCGGCGAGGGCAAACTCTCTCCTCCAAACTTCACCCGCGAGCCCGTGGATTTGCCTCCCTTCTGTCTGCTGTTCCGGCGGGCGGTGGAGCGGCGGGCAAAAGGGAGGCGAATCCCCGTGCCTTCATTCCAGTTAGTAGTTTAGGTTAGATTTTTTTAGTCCTCGTAGGTGCGGCGTTCGGGCGGATGGCAGCGCTTCTTCTTCGAGTTTGTCTTCCCAGATCCAATCCTTCTCGAGTCCGTCCGTCTGGACGTAATTGGCGTAGTTTCTGCTATCTTCTTGGGGCGATGAGGTTAGGGTTTCTCGTCATGTAGCGAGATTTGGTGTCAGGTGCTTCAGATCTATGCAAGGGTTCAACGGCGACGACTATAGCTCCAGGGCCCTAGTCCTTAGGGGCACGTGCACGAAGATTTCTGGTTGTCATCTATGAGGTCAAGCCGACTCCGGAAGGGGAGCGGTGACAGTGGCGCGTTGGCGGCTCGTTCTAGCGGCAGTAGTGGTCGTTCCATGGTCTCGGAATATTAATATATTTTTATTATGTTTGAGATGCTTTATACTTCTGATGAACTTTATAAAAGATGCGATTTTTTTGCAAAAAAGTAAAACCTTGTCATATATTTTAAATACTTTTGGTGTAGTGGTCTTTGGGAGGGGGGATGGAGCCGATTCCTGAAGAATTATGAGGCCTAATTATGAAGAACTATTAAGAGGTAACTACTTCCATATTAAACACTAATGAAGCAATTTGCATCTTTGGATTAACATACTTTGACAGTTAAGATCATATGGATGTTTTAGTGCAAATGCGTTTAGTGCTAAACATTGAAGCGATGTTCAACGTAGGATTAAAGATATGTATGACAGTACGAGTAATATTGATTGTGGTTCACATAAACAAGTAAGATTTGATTTGGTTCTTCACTTTTCGTATTTTTATAGGGGTAGTAGATATAATTCATGCTTTTACATGCGCAATAGATGCACTTGTTTACGTATCTACAATCAGACAAAACTTTTATTTTGTTTTATTTGATATTAGATAAATCTTTAATTCCATTTTACTTGAGATTGGAGTACAGCTAAACCAATCTATCAGTGTAGAGCTGTTGCAAAAACACATCTCCTTTTCCTCGAGTATGTGCAAGGTATCAATTAATGTAGAAACTCCTCAAATGTTCCAAGATCAAACAATAATAGCTATCAACAACATGTGAATTGAAGTGTAAAAACAGTGCAATAAGTGTAAAAAAAGAGCACCATAAGATGAGACGAGTCACATCTTGTTAACTTATTTTCAGAACATACACTCAAATTGCTTCTATTCTATCATATACAAAAAACATAATACATGTTAAAGATAAATAAATATCTTAGAAATTCCCACAAAAATTAGGAACATCCAACGTTTCTTTTGGTGGGCCCATCTTATTCGGGCAAATAATATCCATCAGATTATGTAATCGCCGTGTCCCACTATCAGACTGACCTTACAATCATGCACATATATGACTCGAAAAGTTTATGCAAACAACACTTTGTCATATATATGACTTCAAAATTCACATAACAAGATTTGTTAGGCGGACCCTCCCAAAGTAACAAGCATATCTCAATCATTATTAGTACATATACTAAACATGAACAAGAAAAACCAAGATCCTCTCATACAAGAATACAAAGCCAACTTAATATTTTTCAAAATTTTGTCACCAAGAGAGAAGCATGTGCCTGAGTCAACCCTTGCGTAACCCTTTTCCTAACCCTAGTCGCCACCAAGTCCCCCTCTCCACGTCGTTGTCCTTGATCCCACTCCTATCTCTTGTCCGGCGATTCATTGATGACGTAGAGACCCGTCCCTTTTATTTTATTTTCTTGTTTATACAACAAGAGCTCCTAACCTGGCTAGAGTTTAAGTAGATCTCATATCTTGGCCAAACCCTACGGTCACTCATGTACGCCACACAGATTTGGTAATTCCCACAAGGAAAAACATAAAAAGTTCAAGAGAAATGTAATAAATAAACAAATTTTCAGTCAATCAATGCATGACACCAGGCAGCATTAGAGTGTTCCTTGGATGAAAGAAAAGTAACCTGCTAGGTACCTTCTGACTAGTCAGTGGAATTTCCTATTCCACACTCGTCACTTGGAATAGTTCCTTTTCGGTAGAAAAGACGAACCTCACAAACAACTTGGGCCAACACATTGCGGCTGACTTTTCGCCCATTCACTGGTTATTGTTATGTGTTTCTCGTCCGTTGTGATAGTTTTTGCACCAGTTTTCTGTTTATTTACCTTTTCTCATTCTTCTAATAACATGGGGATAGAGAACAATGTTACTTTTGGTTTTTTTTGGTCAAAACTATGTTAGTTTTCATGAAAAAATATTTTGTTATTCTTATGCTTATTTTTTTCAATTTTCCGGCTTTATATTCTTATTTTGTTATTTTTTTACAAAAACTTTTTAAAGTCATATTCTTTAAATCATGAATATTTTATAAATTCATGAAGATATAAAAACACATGAACATTTTTACAGATTTTTGATTTGTACAAAATTCAAAAAAAAACAATAAATCAGCGTTTTTCTTAAAATATTACATTTTTAGATACTTGAATATTATTTGTAAATTCATGAATATTTTTAAATGTATGAATATATATTTAAAATCCAAACACTTTTGAAAATACATTAACATGTTTTAATATACATATTTTTTTACTATTATATTGGTTTCACTTATTTTTAAATGTGTGAAGATTTTGTCAAAATCGATGTACACTAACTGAAATTCTTGAATATTTTTAAAATATTATATAATGCTTTAGTTTTGCAATAATAAGTTTTCTTAGAATTAAGAGCAGCTAGGTCTGAGCGAGCGAGCGGGGTCGCTACTAGGCCGACCCAACCGCGCGTTATAGCACTAGTTCAACACCCAGCGCATAAAATAATAGTTACCCTACGTTTGCCACATTAAAGATAGTTTTAAGATAGATGGCGTATTAGTAAGGCTAGCTTGTCATTTTTGCCTAACAAAGTGAAAGTTCGGCCCACAAGCCCAGTCGTTAGCCTAACTCAAAACTTCAAATTATCAGGACTGGAGACATTAAAGAAGAAACCCTAAAGATAGGGCACATTAAAAAGACAAAAAAAACTAAGCTGCAACTTTTTTCTAGAGGAATTAGGGAGCTTTAGAGCATCTACGACCACACATACCAAATCCAACACCTTATCTGTCCACGGACGCGTCAGGGTGCGTCCACGGACAGTGAACAACCAATTCTTATATCGCCACGTCCAAAGCTGTGTACCTCATATTCGGTACCCTAAATCCATACTACACATGCAAAGTGAAATTAAACTACGTAGATCATCAACGAAACAAAACGAACATTGAACAAACCAACATAGAAATCGACAACAAATGGACATAGAAATCTGCATATCCAAACATAGACCAAAAGAGCACAACAATTTTAAACTAAAATTACTAACAAACAGAAATAAAGACGAAAAGTTCTTCACCACTTCCTCATCGAACCTTTGCCCTTCCAGTCATCGGTGATGTTGTAGGCATCGGCGGCAGGAGGTGGGTCATCGGAGCCGTTAGTGATGTCGGAGGAGGACGAGGAGTCGATGAAGCGGCCATCCTCCGGACGACGAGGTCTTGCTGCCTTTTGAGCTTCCCCGCCTCCGCTCCCTCTCCGCCACTCCCGCACGAACTACTCCAGACCTAGCGGGAGGGCCTTTGAGTTTTCCCTACCAAGCTGGCGGCCGTCCGTCTCCCCGTCCTCAATGAACGGCGGTAGACAGCTGTGAGGAGCTGATCCTCCTCATTGGGCAGCAACTGCAACCCACGGCGGTGGCAGGAGGACTATGTGGATGCCTCCGACGCCGCCGCTCTTTCACTAGCCCGCTGCCTATTGCGGTGGGCGGCGCGCGCCTTCGATTCGGGCGTGCGCATCCACAGCGCCAGCGGAGTGGGCACTACCACCCACCGCTGCCCTTGAGGAGCAGCGACCGGAGGATGAGGAGGGCGACGGGCCAGCGGTGCGGGACTGGCCCACTTCAGTGTCGGCGTTGAGGCGGCGGGCGACAGCGAACGGAGCAGAGCCGGAGCTTCCGCCTGTGTCCACCTGCGAACACTGCAGCGAATGCGAACGGCCAGCTCCTCCTCGTCACCATCCGCCTTGCGGAGGAAGGCGTCCCACTCGTCGTTGGATCCTCGAAGTGGCTGCTGGTGCTGGACATCGTGGACGGAGATGGGGAGGGCAAAGAATTAAGGAGTGAGAAGAGAAGAGACGGAGAACAGACCAACATTGAAGTGGAGCCAGTGTTTGCTCCGGGTGGGTTTTTTAGTGAGGAGGGAGTGGGTCAGGCTGACATAGCGGACGCGCCCGGGCGCGCCCTCCTGATGTCTACTACGCAACCTTCTTCTTGTAGACTCGTGTTGGGCCTCCCAGCGCAGAGTTTTGTAGGACAATAGCAAATTTCCCTCAAGTGGATGACCTAAGGTTTATCAATCCGTGGGAGGCGTAGGATGAAGATGGTATCTCTCAAACAACCCTGCAACCAAATAACAAAGTCTCTTGTGTCCCCAACACAGCCAATACAATGGTGAATTGTATAGGTGCACTAGTTCGGCGAAGAGATGGTGATACAAGTGTAATATGGATGGTAGATATAGTTTTTTGTAATCCGAAAATATAAAAATAACAAGGTAGAAAGTAACAAAAGTGAGCAAAAACGGTATTGCAATGCTTGAAAACAAGTCATAGGGTTCATACTTTCACTAGTGCAAGTTCTCTCAACAATGATAACATAATTAGATCATATGGTAATCCCTCAACGTGCCACAAAGAGTCACTCCAAAGTTCCTATTGCAGAGAACATAAGATGAAATTTCTTGTAGGGTACGAAACCACCTCAAAGTTATTCTTTTTGATCAATCTATTGAGCTATTCCTATAAGTGTCACAAACAGCCCTACAATTCGTAGTAAAAAAACACCATATGACACACATCAATCAACCCTAATGTCACCGATATACTCCAATGTCACCACAAGTATCCGTGGGTCAATTATACGATATGCATCAAACAACTTCATATTCATAATATTCAATCCAACACAAAGAACCTCAAAGAGTGCCCCAATATTCCTACCGGAGAAACAAGGACGAAAACGTGCATCAACCCTATGTATAGATTACCCCAATGTCACCTCGGGAATCCGTGAGTTGAGTGCCAAAACATAGAACAAGTGAATCAATAGAACACCCCATTGTCACCACGGTTATCCCACGCAAGACATACATCAAGTGTTCTCAAATCCATAATAGTATTCAATCCGATAATAGTGAAACCTCAAAAAGTAAAACTCAATTCATCACTAGAAGGTAGAGGGGGAGAAACACCATATGATTCAACTATAGTAACAAAGCTCGCGGTACATCAAGATCATCCCAAATCAAGAACACGAGAGAGAGAGAGAGAGAGATCAAACACATAGCTACTGGTACATACCCTCAGCCCCGAGGGTGAACAACTCCCTCCTCGTCATGGAGACCGCCGGGATGATGAAGATGGCCACTGGTGATGGTTTCCCCCTCCGGCAGGTTACCGGAACGGGCTCCCGATTGGTTTTTCGTGGCTACAGACGCTTACGGCGGCGTAACTCCCGATCTAGGTTTCTTTCTGGGGGTTTCAGGATTTATTGGAATTTTTGGCGTCGGTCTCACGTCAGAGGGTTCCACGGGGCAGCGGCAAGGCAGGGCGCGCACCCTAGGAGCGCCCTCCACCCTTGTGGCTACCTTGGGACTCCTCTGGTCCATCTCCGATGCTCCGTGGGCTTCTTCTGGTCCATAAAAAATCACTGTAAATTTTCAGCTCGTTTGGACTCCGTTTGATATTTTTTTTGTAAACTCAAAAACAAGGGAAAAAATAGAAACTGGCACTGGGCTCTAGGTTAATTGGTTAGTCCCAAAAATAATATAAAATAGCATACAAATGCATATAAAACATCCAAGATGGATAATATAATAGCATGGAATAATAAAAAATTATAAATACGTTGGAGACGTATCAAGCATCCCCAAGCTTAGTTGAATGATAAAAACAGAATTTTGATGTGGAATGCTACCTAACATATTTATCCATGTAATCCTATTTATTATGGCATGAATATTCAGATCCATAAGATTCAAAACAAAAGTTTAATATTGACATAAAAATAATAATACTTCAAGCATACTAATAAAGCAATCATGTCTACTCAAAATAACATGGCCAAAGAAAGTTATCCCTACAAAATCATATAGTCTGGCTATGCTTGATAACCCACAAGTATATGGGATCGCAACAGTTTTCGAGGGTAGAGTATTCAACCCAAATTTATAGATTCGACACAAGAGGAGCCAAAGAATATTTGCAAGTATTAGCAGCTGAGTTGTAAATTCAACCACATCTGGAGATTAATTATCTGTAGCAAAGTGATCAGTAGCAAAGTAGTATGATAGTTTTGATAATAGTAGCAGCAATGCTAATGGTAACAGTGATAGCAGTAATTTTGTGACAAGGGCAATAGTAACGGTAGCAGTAGTAACTTAGCAAGAACAATATGTGGGAAATTCGTAGGCATTGGATCGGTAATTTGTTGGATGATATTCATCATGTGACAGTTATAACCTAGGGCGATACGGCACTAGCTCCAGTTCATAAATATAATGTAGGCATGTATTCCGTAAATAGTCATACGTGCTTATGGAAAGAACTTGCATGACATCTTTTGTCCTACCCTCCTGTGGCAGCGGGGTCCTATTGGAAACTAAGGGATATTAAGGCCTCCTTTTAATAGAGAACCGGAACAAAGCATTAACACACGGTGAATACATGAACTCCTCAAACTACGGTCATCACCGGGAGTGGTAACATAACTTGCAAGATCGGATCTAGAACATGGATATAATGGTGATAACATAAATGGTTCAGATCTGAAATCATGGCACCCGGGCCCAAAGTGACAAGCATTAAGCATGGAAAGTCATAGAAACATCAATCTCAAAACATAGTGGATACTAGGGATCAAGCCCTAACAAAACTAAGTCGATTACGCGATGAATCTCATCCAACTCCTTACCGACCAGCGAGCCTACAAAGGAATTAGTCACTCCCGGTGGGGAGCATCATGGAATTGGCGATGGAGAAGGGTTGGTGATGACGAAGAACAAAGATCCCCCTCTCCGGAGCCCCAAACGGACTCCAGATCTGGCCTCCCGATGAAGAACAGGAGGTGACGACAACTCTGTCTTGTGGAACGCGATAATTCTTTCTCTGAAAATAGGATTTTATAGCGTCGGTTTCAGGGTCTGCGGGGCCACCAGGTGGGGACAAACCACTTGGGCGCGCCTGGAGGGGGCGCCCTGGTGGTTTGTGCCCACCCAGGTGCCCCCCCTCCGGTGGTTCTTGGCTCCAGAAATTCTCTTTATTGATATAAAAATCCTCGCAAAGTTTCGTTCCATTCCGAGAACTTTTATTTCTGCACAAAAACAACACCATGGTAGTTCTGCTAAAAACAACGTCATTCCAGGGTTAGTTTCATTCAAATCATGCAAATTAGAGTCCAAAACAAGAGGAAAAGTGAGCGAGTCCTGGATTAGGGGGTCCTTGGATGTTCGGACTATTTGATATGAGCCGGACTGATGGGTCGTGAAGATAAAAGCATAAGACTTTTCCCTCGTGTCTGGGTAGGACTCTTATATGCGTGGATGGCAAGTTTGATGTCTGGATATGTTATTTCTTTCCCCTGCAAACCGACTCTCTATAACCCTTGGCCCCTCCGGCATGTATATAAACCGGAGGATTTAGTCCGTAGAGATCTTCAGAATTCTCATAGGCTAGAGAGCTAGGGTTTAGCTATTACAATCTCGAGGTAGATCAACTCTTGTAACCCCTGTACTTGTTAAATATAATCAAGCAGGATGTAGGGTTTTACCTCCTTTAAGAGGACCAGAACGTGGGTAAACATTGTGTCCCCATCGTCCCTTGTTACCATTGATCCTCAGATGCACAGTTCGGGAGCCCCTACCCGAGATCTGCCAGTTTTGACACCGACATTGGTGCTTTCATTGAGTTCCGTTGTGTTGTCGACAGAAGGATCGATGGCTCACCTTGTCATCGGCGACGATGCTGTTTCCGGGGAGACTTTTCTCCCTGGTCAACTCTTTATATTTGGCGGCTTCGCTTTGCGTGCCAATTAAACTGGGCACTGATGTCTACTACGCAACTTTATCCTTGTAGACGTTGTTGGGGCTCCAAGTGCAGAGTTTTGTAGGACAGCAGCAAATTTCCCTCAAGTGGATGACCTAAGGATTATCAATCCGTGGGAGGCGTAGGATGAAGATGGTCTCTCTCAAACAAACCTGCAACCTAATAACAAAGAGTATGTTGTGTCCCCAACACACCTAATACAATGGTAAATTGTATATGTGCACTAGTTCGGCGAAGAGATGGTGATACAAGTGCAATATGGATAGTAGATATAGGTTTTTGTAATCTGAAAATATAAAAACAGCAAGGTAGCAAGTAACAAAAGTGAGCAAAGACGGTATGGTAATGCTTCGAAACAAGGCCTAGGGTTCATACTTTCACTAGTGCAAGTTCTCTCAACAATGATAACATAATTAGATCATATAACAATCCCTCAACAGGCAACAAAGAATCACTCCAAACTCACTAATAGCGGAGAATAAACGAAGAGATTATTATAGGTTGCGAAACCACCTCAAAGTTATTCTCTCTGATCGATCTATTGGGCTATTCCCATAAGTGTAACAAACAGCCCTAGAGTTCTACTAAAACAACACCTTAAGACACACATCAATCAAAACCCTAATGTCACCTAGATACTCCAATGTCACCACAAGTATCCGTGGGTTTGATTATACGATATGCATCACACAATCTCATATTCATCTACTCAAACCAACACAAAGACTTCAAAGAGTTCCCCAAAGTTTCTACCGGAGAGTCAAGATGAAAACGTGTGCCAACCCCTATGCATAAGTTCACAAGGTCATAGAACCCGCAAGTTGATCACCAAAACATACATCAAGTAGTTCACGTGAATATCCCATTGTCACCACAGATAAGCACATGCAAGACATACATCAAGTGCTCTCAAATCCTTAAAGACTCAACTCGATAAGATAACTTCAAAGGGAAAACTCAATCCATTACAAGAAGGTAGAGGGGGAGAAACATCATAAGATCCAACTATAATAGCAAAGCTCGCGGTACATCAAGATCGTGCCAAATCAAGAACACGAGAGAGAGAGAGAGAGAGAGAGAGAGAGATCAAACACATGGCTACTGGTACATACCCTCAGCCCCGAGGCTGAACTACTCCCTCCGCGTCATGGAGACCGCCGGGATGATGAAGATGGCCACCAGTGATGGATTCCCCCTCCGGCAGGGTGCCGGAACGGGCTCCCGATTGGTTTTTCATGGCTACAGAGGCTTGCGGCGGCGGAACTCCCGATCTAGGTTCTATTCTAGAGGTTTTGGCATTTATAGGAATTATTGGCATCGAGAACAAGTCAGGAGGGTCCACGAGGAGCCCACAAGGTCAGAGGGCGCGCCCTAGGGGGGTGGGGGCGCCCTCCACCCTTGTGGAGGCCTCGTGGCACTTTTGGCCCAACTCTTTTGCTTCGGGGGCTTCTTCTGGTCCATAAAAAATCTCCGTAAATTTTCAGCTCATTTGGACTCCGTTTGACATTCCTTTTCTGCGAAACTCAAAAACAAGGAAAAAGCAGAAACTGGCACTGGGCTCTAGGCTAAGAGGTTAGTCCCAAAAATCATATAAAATAGCATATAAATGCGTATAAAACATCCAAGATAGATAATATAATATCATGGAATAATAAAAAATTATAGATACATTGGAGACGTATCAAGCATCCCCAAGCTTAATTCCTACTCGTCGTCGAGTAGGTAAATGATAAAAATAGAATTTTTGATGTGGAATGCTACCTAACATATTCATCCATGTAATATTCTTTATTGTGGCATGAATGTTCAGATCCATAAGATTCAAAACAAAAGTTTAATATTGACATAAAAACAATAATACTTCAAGCATACTAACAAGGCAATTATGTCTTCTCAAAATAATATGGCCAAAGAAAGCTTATCCCTACAAAATCATATAGTCTGGCTATACTCCATCTTCATCACACAAAATATTTAAATCATGCACAACCCCGATGACAAGCCAAGCAATTGTTTCATACTTTTGATGTTCTCAAACTTTTTCAACTTTCACGCAATACATGAGCCTGAGCCATGGACATAGCACTATAGGTGGAGTAGACGGTGGTTGTGGAGAAGACAAAAAGAAGGAGATACTCTCACATCAACTAGGCGTATCAACGGGCTATGGAGATGCTCATCAATAGATATCAATGTGAGTGAGTAGGGATTGCCATGCAACGGATGCACTAGAGCTATAAGTTTATGAAAGCTCAAAAACAAACTAAGTGGGTGTGCATCCAACTCGCTTGCTCATGAAGACCTAGGGCAATTTGAGGAAGCCCATCATTGGAATATACAAGCCAAGATCTATAATGAAAATTTCCCACTAGTATATGAAAGTGACAAAATAGGAGACTCTCCATCATGAAGATCATGGTGCTACTTTGAAGCACAAGTGTGGCAAAAGGATAGTAGCATTGCCCCTTCTCTCTGTTTCTCTCATTTTTCTGTTTTTTTTTGTTTGGGCCCTCTCTTTTTTTGGCCTGTTTTTTTTTTGTCCGGAGTCTCATCCTGACTTGTGGGGGAATCATAGTCTCCATCATCCTTTCCTCACGGGGACAATGCTCTAATAATGATGATCATCACACATTTATTTACTTACATCTCAAGAATTACAACTCGATACTAGAACAAATATATGACTCTATATGAATGCCTTCGGCGGTGTACTGGGATGTGCAATGACTCAAGAGTGACATGTATGAAAGAATTATGAAAGGTGGCTTTGCCAAAAATACGATGTCAACTACATGATCATGGAAAGCAATATGACAGTGATGAAGCGTGTCATGATAAACGGAACGATGGAAATTTGCATGGCAATATATCTCAGAATGGCTATGGAAATGACATAATAGGTAGGCATGGTGGCTGTTCTGAGGGAGGTATATGGTGGGTGTATGGTACCGGCGAAAGTTGCGCGGTACTAGAGAGGCTCGCAATGGTGGAAGGGTGAGAGTGCGTATAATCCATGGACTCAACATTAGTCATAAAGAACTCACATACTTATTGCAAAAATCTATTAGTTATCGAAATGAAGTACTGCGCGCATGCTCCTAGGGGGATAGATTGGTAGGAAAAGACCATCGCTCATCCCCGACCGCCACTCACAAGGAAGACAATCAAAAAATATCTCATGCTCCGACTTCATCACATAACGGTTCACCATACGTGCATGCTACGGGAATCACAAACTTTAACACAAGTATTTCTCAAATTCATAACTACTTACTAGCATGACTCTAATATCACCATCTTCATATCTCAAAACAATCATAAGGAATCAAACTTCTCATAGTATTCAATGCACTTTATATGAAAGTTTTTATTTTAGCCCTCTTGGATGCCTATCATATTAGGACTAAATTCATAACCTAAGAAAATTACCATGCTGTTTAGAGACTCTCAAAATGATATAAGTGAAGCATGAGAGTTCAACAATTTCTTCAAAATAAAACCACCGTCATGCTCTAAAAAGATATAAGTGAAGCACTAGAGCAAATGACAAACTACTCCAAAAGATATAAGTGAAGATCAATGAGTAGTCGAATAATTATGTAACTATGTGAAGACTCTCTAACATTAAGAATCTCAGATCTTAATATTTTATTAAAACAGCAAGCAAAACAAAATAAAATAAAATGACGCTCCAAGCAAAACACATATCATGTGGTGAATAAAAATATAGCCCCAAGTAAAGTTACCGATGAACGAAGACGAAAGAGGGGATCCCATCCGGGGCATCCCCAAGCTTAGGCTCTTGATTGTCCTTGAATATTACCTTGGGGTGCCTTGGGCATCCCCAAGCTTAGGCTCTTGCCACTCCTTATTCCGTATTCCATCGAAACTTCACCCCAAACTTGAAAACTTCACAACACAAAACTTAACAGAAAACTCGCGAGCTCCGTTAGTATAATAAAACAAATCATCCACTTTGGTACTGTCAAGACAAGATTCATAATTTTTCTCACATGATGCCTACTGTACCCTATCATCTCTACAATTTATATTAAGCAATATAAGCCATAGAAACTAGAAAACAAGCAAACTATGCATCGAAAACAGAATCTGTCAAAAACAGAACAGTCTGTAAAGATCTGAATTGAACTCATACTTCTGTAACTCCAAAAATTCTTAAAAATTAGGACAACCTGGTCAATTTGTATATCAATAGACTGTAAAAAATTCAGAATGTTTCGACGCTCTAGTGATTTTTAACAATTCTGTGACTGGGCGCAAAAGTTTCTGTTTTTGGACATAAATGAATCAACGATCCTCCACACTATCCCAAACGCTTTACTTGGCACTTTATTGAAACTAAAGCTATAAAACATGATTACTGTAGTATCTTAATCATGTGAACACACAAAAACAGTAGGGGTAAATATTGGGTTGTCTCCCAACAAGCGCTTTTCTTTAATGCCTTTCTAGCTAGGCATGATGATTTCAATGATGCTCACATAAAAGATAAGAATTGAAACATAATGGGAGCATCATGAAGCGTATAACTAGAACATTTAAGTCTAACTCACTTCCTATGCATAGGGATTTTGCGAGCAAACAATTTATGGGAACAAGAATCAACTAGCATAGGAAGGCAAAACAAGTATATCTTCAAGATTTTTTCAACACATAGAGAGGGAACTTGATATTATTGCAATTCCTACAAGCATATATTCCTCCCTCATAATAATTTTTAGTAGCATCATGAATAAATTCAACAATATAACCATCACATAATGTATTATTCTCATGATGCACAAGCATAGAAATTTTACTACTCACCACATAACCAAAATTCTTTTCATTCATAGTAGTGGGAGCAAACTCAACAAAATAACTATCATGTGAGGCATAATCCAATTGAAAATTAAAATCATGATGACATGTTTCATGGTTATCATTATTCTTTATAGCATACATGTCATCACAATAATCATCATAGATAGCAACTTTGTTCTCGTAATCAATTTGAACCTCTTCCGAAATAGTGGATTCATCACTAAATAAAGTCATGACCTCTCCAAATCCACTTTCATCAATATAATTATCATAAAATAGGAGGCATGCTTTCATCATAATAAATTTTCTCATCAAAACTTGGGGGACTAAAAATATCATATTCATCAAACATAGCATCCCCAAGCTTGTAGCTTTGTATATCATTAGCCTCATGGATATTTAAAGAATTCATACTAACAACATTGCAATCATGTTCATCATTCAAAGATTTAGTGCCAAACATTTTATTGCATTCTTATTCTAACACTTTGGCACAACTTTCCTGTTTTCACAAAAGATGGATAATATGTGGCAACCTCAATTCCATTTTTTTCACAAAAGACATTATAAAGATGGATAATATGTGGCAACCTCAATTCCATTTTTTTGTAGTTTTCTTTTATAGACTAGACTAGTGATCAAACAAGAAACTAAAAGTTTCGATTGCAAGATCTAAAGATATACCTTCAAGAACTAACCTCCCCGGCAACGGCGCCAGAAAAGAGATTGATGTCTACTATGCACCTTTATCCTTGTAGACATTGTTGGGCCTCCAAGTGCAGAGTTTTGTAGGACAGCAGCAAATTTCCCTCTAGTGGATGACCTAAGGTTTATCAATCCGTGGGAGGCGTACGATGAAGATGGTCTCTCTCAAACATCCTTGCAACCAAATAACAAAGAGTCTCTTGTGTCCCCAACACACCCAATACAATGGTAAATTGTATAGGTGCGCTAGTTCGGCAAAGAGATGGTGATACAAGGGCAATATGGATAGTAGATATAGGGTTTTGTAATCTCAAAATATAAAAAACAGCAAGGTAGCAAGTAACAAAAGTGAGCAAAAATGGTATGGCAATGTTTCGAAACAAGGCCTAGGGTTCATACTTTCACTAGTGCAAGTTCTCTCGACAATGATAACATAATTAGATCATATAACAATCCCTCAACATGGAACAAAGAGTCACTCCAAAGTCACTAATAGTGGAGAATAAACGAAGAGATTATTGTAGGGTACGAAACCACCTCAAAGTTATTCTTTGTGATTGATCTATTGGGCTATTCCTATAAGTGTCACAAACAGCCCTAGAGTTCATACTAAAATAACACCTTAAGACACACATCAACCAAAACCCTAATGTCACCTAGATACTCCAATGTTCCACAAGTATCCGCGGGTTTGATTATACGATATGCATCACACAATCTCAGATTCATCTACTCAAACCAACAAAAAGAACTTCAAAGAGTGCCCCAAAGTTTCTACCAGAGAGTCAAGACAAAAACGTGTGCCAACCCCTATGCATAAGTTCACGAGATCACAGAACCCGCAAGTGGATCACCAAAACATACATCATGTAGATCACGTGAATATCCTATTGTCACCACAGATAAGCACATGCAAGACATACATCAAGTGTTCCAAAATCCTTAAAGACTCAATCTGATAAGATAACTTCAACAGGAAAACGCAATCCATTACAAGAAGGTAGAGGGGGAGAAACATCATAAGATCCAACTATAATAGCAAAGCTCGCGGTACATCAAGATCGTGCCAAATCAAGAACATGAGAGAGAGAGAGATCAAACACATAGCTACCGGTACATACCCTTAGCCCCGAGGGTGAACTACTCCCTCATCATCATGGAGACTGCCGGGATGATGAAGATAGCCACCGGTGATGGATTCCCCCTCTGGCAGGGTGCCAGAACGGGCTCCCGATTGGTTTTTCGTGGCTATAGAAGCTTGCGGCGGTGGAACTCCCGATCTAGGTTCTATTCTGGAGGTTTTGGTATTTATAGGAATTATTGGCGTCAAGAACAAGTCAGGAGGGTCCATGAGGAGCCCACAAGGTCGGAGGGCGCGCCCTCCACCCTTGTGGAGGCCTCGTGGCACTTCTGGCCCAACTCTTTTGCTTCTGGGGCTTCTTCTAGTCCATAAAAAATCTCCGTAAATTTTCAGCCCATTTGGACTCCGTTTGATATTCCTTTTCTGCGAAACTCAAAAACAAGGAAAAAACAGAAACTGGCACTGGGCTCTAGGTTAATAGGTTAGACCCAAAAATCATATAAAATAGCATATAAATGCATATAAAACATCTAAGGTAGATAATATAATAGCATGGAACAATAAAAAACTATGGATACGTTGGAGACGTATCAGGCACCTCGAGCAGATCGACAGCTACGCCCCTGGTCACCAGATCAGGTTTGGAAGCTTGAACTACATCGCTGATATCCGAGGAGACCTGGTCTTCGAAGGGTTCTCGGCCTCGGCCGCCGCTCTTGATCCACATGAAGGAGGCCCGTCGGATCCACCATCAGATTCCGCTCAAGGGTCGACGCCCACGCCCGCCCCGCCTTAGATCCGAGGCAGATCGCTTAGTCCGAAACGGGAGGATAAACCCCACCGGACTCTATCCCATTACGGAGCTCCCCGTCGGAGACCAAGATGCGACCATGCCATCAGCAGGCTGATACGTCTCCAACGTATCTATAATTTTTTATTGTTCCATGCTATTATATTATCTGTTTTGGATGTTTTATATGCATTAATATGCTATTTTATATTATTATTGGGACTAACCTATTAACCTAGAGCCCAGTGCCAGTTCCTGTTTTTTTCTTGTTTTGTGTTTCGTAGAAAAGGAATACCAAATGGAGTCCAAACGGAATAAAACTTTCGCGATGATTTTTCTTGGACCAGAAGACACTCAGGAGACTTGGAGTGCAAGTCAGAAGAGCCACGAGGCGGCCACAAGGGTGGAGGGCGCGCCCCGACCTTGTGGGCCCCTCGGTGACCCCCTGACCTACATCTTCCTCCTATATATTCTCAAATACCCCAAAACCTTCCAGGGGAGCCATGAAACCACTTTTCCACCACCGCAACCTTTTGTACCTGTGAGATCCCATCTTGGGGCCTTTTCCGGCATCCTGCCGGAGGAGGATTCAATCACGGAGGGCTTCTACATCAACACCATTGCCTCTCCGATGAAGCGTGGGTAGTTTACCACAGACCTACGGGTCCATAGCTAGTAGCTAGATGGCTTATTCTCTCTCTTTGATTCTCAATACAAAGTTCTCCTCGTTGTTCTTGGAGATCTATTCGATGTAATACTCTTTTGCGGTGTGTTTGCCGAGATCCGATGAATTGTGGATTTATGACCAGCTTATCTATATATATTATTTGAATCGTCTCTGAATTCTTATATGCATCATTTGATATCTTTGCAAGTCTCTTCGAACTGTCAATTTGGTTTGGCCAACTAGATTGGTTTTTATTGCAATGGGAGAAGTGCTTAGATTTAGGTTCAATCTTGTGGTGCTCGATCCTAGTGACAAAAGGGGAACCGACACGTATTGTATTGTTGCCATCGAGGATAAAAAGATGGGTTTTTTATCATAATGCTTGAGTTAATTCCTCTACATATGTCATCTTGCTTAAGGCGTTACTCCGTTCTTTATGAACTTAATACTCTAGATGCATGCTGGATAGCGGTCGATGTGTGGAGTAATAGTAGTAGATGCAGAATCGTTTCAGTCTACTTGACACGGACGTGATGCCTATATTCATGATCATTGCCTTAGATATCGTCATAACTTTGCGCTTTTCTATCAATTGCTCGGCAGTAATTTGTTCACCCACCGTAATAATTTATATCTTGAGAGAAGCCTCTAGTGAAAACTATGGCCCCCGGGTTTCCATCATATAAGTTTCTGATCTACAATTTTAGTTTACTACTTACTTTATTTGGAATCTTTTACTTTCCGTTCCATAAACCAAAAATACCAAAACCATTACTTTACCATTTATCCATCTCTATCAGATCTCACGTTGCAAATAACCGTGAAGGGATTGACAACCCCTTTATCGCGTTGGGTGCAAGTTGGTGTTTATTTGTGCAGGTATTCGGTGGCTTGCGCGTTGTCTCCTACTGGATTGATACCTTGGTTCTCAAAACTGAGGGAAATACTTACTCTACTTTGCTACATCACCCTTTCCTCTTCAAGGGAAAAACCAACGCAAGCTCAAGAGGTAGCAAAGTCCCGGAGTCAAACGGGACGCTCGCTGTCATCGGAAAGCCGAACTCGCCTCTGGATGTTAACTCCGAACTCTCGAGGCCTGCGTCCATGGAGCTCGGTCAAGTGGTTATTACCGGACCTAGCTCCGCAGGTCCTGAGACACCTGTCCAGCTTTCGCTCTTAAATGAGACACTAGACCTAATGCGATCTCTCGCCATCACAGAAGTATCACCACTGAACTACGCCCAGCCCGAACTGGGAGCTGACAACAGGGAATTTTACATCCCACCCACCACCCACATAATAGCCACTGTCGAGGACCTAACCGACATGCTAGACTACGCCTCCGAAGACATCGATGGCATGAACGATGATGTCGAGGCCGAACCAGGCCAAAACCCGCCCGTCACGGGGCGTTGGACGACCACTTCTACCTATGACGTATGCATGGTGGACACACCTGAGAGGAAGGACGACGATGGCACTCAAAACCCAGACGAGGATAAGCTAGTCGATGAACCACCAAAGCGTCGGCATCAGTGGCGCCGCTCACGATCACATCGGGCAAGGGAAAGCAATACGGAGATTGGAGATAATATCACTCTGGACAACACCGAAGATGCCGATCAACCAGTTGAGCCTGTGTTTGAGCAGGATGAAAGGGAAGAAGGTCAATACAGCCCCGAACAGAGTGATCACGAGGACTCGGAAGACAGTAACTACTTACCTGCCTCCGAAGAGGATGTCAGCCTCGGCAACGAAGATTTCATCATCCCAGAGGAACCCCTCGAACAACAACGCTTCAAGCGACAACTCATCGCCATCGCGCGAAGCCTGAAAAAGAAACAGCAACAGCTCCAAGCCGAACCGGATACACTCAATGACAGATGGACCCAGGTCCTGGCCGTCGAAGAAAGATATGGCTTTGAGTGCCAAACAAAAAGTTACCCCAAACGTAGGCTACTTCCACAATTCGACGACGAGCCCCTTGAGCCAATACTGTCAAAATACAACATGATGATAAACCGGACCGACCACCACGTGGACGGGACAAAGCGGCTAATTACGCCAAATACTAGCCCGCACCCCCTCGCCGTAGAGGCAAGGAGACAATGTCTCCGGGCTACACGTACGACCTACGTCAGGGCCTGAACAATAGACCCGATCAGACCCGATCAATCTATGGACAAAGCGGACGCGCTCCAACATGAGATGATGGCCATCAGGCCTGGCACAACAAACACAATCAAATCAGGGGCCAGCCCCGAACACAGATGTCATCCAAACTCTGTCACGATGTCTCCCGGTATAGAGGTGCCACACACCCCATGTGCTTTACCGATGAGGTAATGCAACACCAGTTTCCAGAAGGGTTTAAACCCGTAATCATCGAGTCTTACGATGGCACAACAGATCCCCCCGTATGGATTGAAGATTTCCTTCTCCATATTCACATGGCTCGTGGAGATGATCTCCACGCCCTCAAATACCTCCCCCTAAAGCTAAAAGGACTAGCACGACACTGGTTGAATAGCCTCCTAAAGAACTCCATTGGCAGCTAGGAGGACTTAGAGGATGCTTTTCGAGACAAATTCCAGGGCACTTATGTCCGGCCACCGGATGCTGATGACCTGAGTCACATAGTCCAGCAACCCGGAGAGTCAGCGCGCAAACTTTGGACTCGATTCTTAATTAAAAAGGAAGAAATTGTTGATTGTCCGGATGCCGAAGCCTTAGCGGCATTTAAACACATTGTTCACGACGAATGGCTCGCCCGACACCTCGGTCAGGAAAAGCCGAAGACTATGGCAGCTCTCACTGCACTTTATGACCCGCTTCTGTGTGGGCGAAGATAGCTGGTTGGCTCGTAGAAGCAATAGTACCAGCGACCCTGGCACCTCTGAGGCCAGGGATGGCAATGGAAGGCCACAACGCAGCAAAAATAAGCGTTAGAACAACAATGAAGAAACCGAGGATACAGCGGTCAATGCCAGATTCAGGGGCTCTAAAGCTGGTCAGCGGAAGAACCCGTTCAAAGGAAATAGAGACGGCCCGTCCAACTTGGATAAAATACTGGATAGGTCCTATCAGATTCATGGCACCCCTGACAAGCCTGCCAACCACACCAACAGAAACTGCTGGGTTTTTAAACAAGCCGGTAAATTAAATACCAAACATAAGGGGAAACGACCTCAAAGAGAGGACGATGATGAACCCCTCCCTCCGAACACCGAGGGACAGAAGAAGTTTCCCCTTGAGGTGAAAACAGTGAACATGATATATGTCACACACATTCCCAAGAGGGAGCGCAAGCGCGCACTAAGGAACGTCTACACCGTAGAGCCTGTCGCCCCAAAATTGCACCCATGGTCGGCTTGCCCGGTCACCTTCAATCGCAGGGACCACCCAACTAGTATCTGTCACGGAGGTTCGGCGGCCCTGGTACTCGATCCCATCATCGACAGATACCATCTCAGTAGAGTCCTTATGGACGGCGGCAACAGCCTCAACTTCATTTACCAAGAAACTGTCCGTAAGAGGGGTATTGACTCGTAGTAACACTACCTTTAAAGGAGTGATACCTGGCGTAGAGGCCCGCTGCACGGGCTCCTTAACACTAGAAGTGGTATTCGGCTCTCTAGATAACTTCCGAAGTGAAGAATAGATCTTCGATATCGTCCCTTTCCACAATGGCTATCATGCATTGCTTGGACGAACTGCTTTCGCCCGCTTTAATGCAGTCCCACACTATGCTTATTTGAAGCACAAAATGCCTAGACCGCGCAGCGTCATCACAGTAAATGGAAATATGGAGCGCTCCCTTCGTACTGAGGAGCACACCGTGGCCCTAGAAGCCGAGGTATAGAGCGGCCTCATTAAGCCGAATAGCTCATCGGTCATCAAGACCCATGACACTGCTAAGCGAGTTCGATCCGCATTGTAGAGTGATAGCCCGGCAGACCTGGAGCTGGAATAGCAGTTTAGCCTCCGCCGATCGCCGTATAAGGTTGCGGCATACGTACCGCGTGTACATAATTACGCACTTGAAATACCTTGGGCATCGCCGGAGGCACACCGCGGAAAAGTTCTATAGTACGGCTTGACCCTATTCGGACCTTAATATTTTTCCCACTGCAGGTTCATCAAAAACTTGCACACTCTACGGTTCTACAAGGGCTCTTCTCTAGGTCCTTCTTTCTTGCAGACGACCATCGACCTCTCCTCTCAAAGGATTTCTCACCAAGGAGAAACGGCGCAGACGTGCAGCATGGCATCATTGGGATGTTCAAACCACTACTTTTAGGCCCTGTGTAAAACTTTCCCTTGTGTAAACTCTCGGCATGTAAAATAGCCGTGATATTTATGGCACTATCTGTAATAACACGTCTCGACGTATTAATCAGGGTATAAAGGAAACAGTTGGTCACCACTTCCGTTTGGTACTGATTTATTTCCTATTGTCGTCTGAATTCCCTCCTTATGTCAGACTGCAACACGTGCTTTAGTCCAGCCTTAACACCGTGGGCTGTATTCGGCCCTGCACATTTTGAAGTCCGAACTCCTATGGGGCACTCTTCGGCGTCCCGGATATTGCATTATATGCCTCGGCTCCGAATCATGTCTTTTGTCTATAGTTGGGTTGCCCGGTTCCTGTGCTTACCACCTTACATTCCGCTCGTTCGGCTAAGGTAGTAAAGGGAGAACTATTGTGATTGTATTTCTGGTTCGTTCGGTCAAATACCTCAGTAGAGAAAGCCGAAAACTTACTGTCATGATAAAGTGAGAGCTGGTCGGCGATTCGGCGACTTAGTTTTACACTAAAAATCGTTCGTGATTCACTCCGTGTTATACGAGGGGCTGGTCTTCATTCGGCCGCATGGAAAAGGCACCATAGTCCGGATTGCCGCTCACGCACAAGGGGCTAGTACTTAGGCCCACAGTCAAACTCCTATGGCTAAGTAAAAGTAATAAAGCCGCATAGTCTGATTGCCTGGTTCACCTCGCGGACACCTCCTTTATGGACCAAGACGTTGGATAACGTGTGGTCATGTGTTACGACGAACACCCCCGTACCATCTACGTGGGGGCCAAAGCCGACACTCACAACTTTTATAAGTAAAGCGGCCGCACGGGAGGAAAAATCGCTTGAAAACAAAAGGCGCAACACATAGATATATTACAAGCATGGGTTCGTAACATAGTTTTTACAACCCGAATACATCTACTCAAGTATGACGTCCTTAGAACATTGGCCCTCTACTATTCGGGCCCTTCCAGGACGTCGTCGAAGTATCTCTCCGGCTTCCGATGATCTTTGCCTTCGGGCGGGCCTGCGGTCTCCATGTCGGTGGCCTTCATATTTGCCCATTGCATCTTGACACGGGCGAAGGCCATCCGGGCACCTTCTATGCAGGCCGAGTGCTTCACAGCATCAATCGGAGGCAGCGCGTCGATGAGCCACTTCACCAAACCGAAGTAGCTACTGGGTATTGGTTCGGCCGACCAAAGCTGGATTATTAGATCCTTCATGGACAAACCGGCCACCCTATGCAGCTCCATCAGCTGCTTTAGCTGGTCGTTTAGAGGCATCGGGTGCTCCAGTGCAAGAAATTACGGCCAGAACAGCTTCTCGGTCGAGTTCCCCTCCTGGGCTCGGAAGAACTGTGCGGCATCGGTAGCACTCCTCGGAAGATCCGCAAACGCGTCTGGAGAACTCCACACTTGAGTGAGTGATACGTCTCCAACGTATCTATAATTTTTGATTGCTCCATGCTATATTATCTTCTGTTTTGGACATTATTGGGCTTTATTATTCACTTTTATATTATTTTTGGGACTAACCTATTAACCGGAGGTTCCAGCCCAGAATTGCTATTTTTTGCCTATTTCAGAGTTTCGCAGAAAAAGAATATCAAACGGAGTCCAAATGGAATGAAACCTTCGGGAACGTGATTTTCGGAATGAACATGATCCAGGAGACTTGGACCCTACGTCAAGGAAGCTTTCAGGAAGCCACGAGGTAGGGGGGCGCGCCTACCCCCCATCCCAGGCGCACCCTCCACCTTCGTGGGCCCCACGTTGCTCCACCGACGTACTCCTTCCTCCTATATATACCTACGTACCCCCAAATGATCAGATACGGAGCCAAAAACCTAATTCCATTGCCGCAACCTTCTGTACCCACGAGATCCCATCTTGGGGCCTGTTCCGGAGCTCCGCCGGAGGGGGCATCGATCACGGAGGGCTTCTACATCAACACCATAGCCTCTCCGATGATGTGTGAGTAGTTTACCTCAGACCTTCGGGTCCATAGTTATTAGCTAGATGGCTTCTTCTCTCTTTTTGGATCTCAATACAATGTTCTCCTCCTCTCTCGTGGAGATCTATTCGATGTAATCTTCTTTTGCGGTGTGTTTGTTGAGACCGATGAATTGTGGGTTTATGATCAAGTTTATCTATGAACAATATTTGAATCTTCTGAATTCTTTTATGTATGATTGGTTATCTTTGCAAGTCTCTTCGAATTATTAGTTTGGTTTGGCCTACTAGATTGATCTTTCTTGCAATGGGAGAAGTGCTTAGCTTTGGGTTCAATCTTGCGGTGTCCTTTCCCAGTGACAGTAGGGGCAGCAAGGCACGTATTGTATTGTTGCCATCGAGGATAACAAGATGGTTTTTTTTATCATATTGCATGAATTTATCCCTCTACATCATGTCATCTTGCTTAAGGCGTTACTCTGTTCTTATGAACTTAATACTCTAGATGCATGCTGGATAGCGGTCGATGTGTGGAGTAATAGTAGTAGATGCAGGCAGGAGTCGGTCTACTTGTCTCGGACGTGATGCCTATATACATGATCATACCTAGATATTCTCATAACTTTGCTCAATTCTGTCAATTGCTCAACAGTAATTTGTTCACCCACCGTAAAATACTTATGCTCTTGAGAGAAGCCACTAGTGAAACCTATGGCCCCGGGGTCTATCTTCATCATATTAATCTTCCAACACTTAGTTATTTCCGTTGCTTTTATTTTACTTTGCATCTTTATCATAAAAATACCAAAAATATTATCCTATCATATCTATCAGATCTCACTCTCGTAAGTGACCGTGTAGGGATTGACAACCCCTTATCGCGTTGGTTGCGAGGATTTATTTGTTTTGTGTAAGTGCGAGGGACTCGTGCGTAGCCTCCTACTGGATTGATACCTTGGTTCTCAAAAACTGAGGGAAATACTTACGCTACTTTGCTGCATCACCCTTTCCTCTTCAAGGGAAAACCAACGTAGTGCTCAAGAGGTAGCAAGAAGGATTTCTGGCGCCGTTGCCGGGGAGGTCTACGCAAAAGTCAAAATACCAAGTACCCATCACAAACCCTTATCTCCCGCATTACATTATTTGCCATTTGCCTCTCGTTTTCCTCTCCCCCACTTCACCCTTGCCGTTTTATTCACCCTCTCTTTTTGTTCGCCTCTTTGTTGTTTGCTTATCGTTATGGCTAGTCCTTTATCTTCTCCGTTGTCTCCGGAAAATGAAGTTCTCAATTTTAAACAAAGGAGGGAGAAAATTTGAAAGACGCTTGGTATAGAATTTGCAATGCTCAAAATAGATCTACCAGGAAGCAATCTACTTCTGTTCTTCTCCGCAATTTTTATGTAGGCGCTAATCCTTGGTATAGATACATTCTTGATACCATTACCGGAGGGAATTTCTTGGGTAGCCATACTTTTGACTCTTATAATGCTATTATAGATTTATTTGGCTCACCACCTCTTTTGGTTAATGGAACTATGTTAACTTTGGAGCATGTAATGCAAAGACTTGAAATTATTGAAAATAAAGTTGCTACCGTAGAGTTAATTGAAAATCTGGATAAAAAGATCCACAACCAAATTACCCAACATGGATCTAAGGTAGGAGTCACTTTGAAATATATTAAGGAGAAGGAACCCATAGTTAATGAAAGAATAAATCAAGATTCCACTAGAATCGATAAACTTGAGGGTATCATTACCAACTTGGGAACCGCTTTTTCTTCCGTAAAGAGTACTCCAAGTCCTCCAACTAAAATTGCCAAGCTTATGTATGTTCCTAAAAATAAGGGTGAATCCTCTAGTAAGGAAACTGCGGATCTTAAATCTATAAGTATTCATCCCAATCTTTTTGCTATCATTAAGGAACCATTTGCTACAAATGAATTTTTCAATCTTGTTCCTAAAAGTTTGATAATTAATAAAAAGAAAGAAACTCTAAAAGATAATAGATGTCTTATTGAAGAATTTCCTACCAAAGATGGCAATACCTAGATCTATCCTTGCTTTTATGCCTAGCTAGGGGCGTGAAACGATAGCGCTTGTTGGAAGGCAACCCAATTTTATTTTTAGTTTTTTTGCTTTTTGCTTCTGTTTAGGAATAATTTTTTGTTCTAGCCTCTGGTTAGATGTGTTTTTATGTTTTAGTTAGTGTTTGTGCCAAGTTAAACCTACAGGATCTTCTTGGATGATAGTTATTTGATCTTGCAGAAAATTCCAGAAACTTTCTGTTCACGAAAATAATTGTTAAAAATCACCAGAACGTGATAAAATATTGATTCCAATTGCAGCTGATCAATAAACAAATTGTGTAGGGCGTCCTATTTTGGCAGAGTTTTATGAGTTCCAGAAGTTTGCGTTAGTTACAAATTACTACAGACTGTTCTGTTTTTGACAGATTCTGTTTTTCGTGTGTTGTTTGCTTATTTTGATGAATCTATGGCTAGTAAAAGAGTTTATAAACCATAGAAAAGTTGGAATACAGTAGGTTTAACACCAATATAAATAAAGAATGAGTTCATTACAGTACCTTGAAGTGGTCTTTTGTTTTCTTTCGCTAACGGAGCTCACGAGATTTTCTGTTATGTTTTGTGTTGTGAAGTTTTCAAGTTTTGGGTAAAAGATTTGATGGATTATGGAACAAGGAGTGGCAAGAGCCTAAGCTTGGGGATTCCCATGGAACCCCCAAGATAATCTAAGGACACCAAAAAGCCAAAGCTTGGGGATGCCCCAGAAGGCATCCCCTCTTTCGTCTACTTCCATCGGTAACTTTACTTGGAGCTATATTTTTATTCACCACATGATATGTGTGTTGCTTGGAGCGTCTTGTGTGATTTGAGTCTTTGCTTTTTAGTTTACCACAATCATCTTTTCTGTACACACCTTTTGAGAGACACACACATGATTCGGAAATTATTAGAATACTCTATGTGCTTCAGTTATATCTTTTGAGTTATATAGTTTTGCTCTAGTACTTCACTTGTATCTTTTAGAGCACGGTGGTGGACTTGTTTTATAGAAACTATTGGTCTCTCATGCTTCACCTAGATTATCTTGAGAGTCTTAAATAGCATGGTAATTTGCTTAAATAAACCTAATATGCTAGGTATTCAAGATTAGTAAAAACTTTCTTATGAGTGTGTTGAATACTAGGAGAAGTTTGATGCTTGATGATTGTTTTGAGACATGGAGGTAGTGATATTAAAGTTGTGCTAGTTGAGTAGTTGTGAATTTGAGAAATAGTTGTTCTGAAGTTTGCAAGTCCCGTAGCATGCACATATGGTAAACGTTATGTAACAAATTTGAAACATGAGGTGTTCTTTGATTGTCCTCCTTATGAGTGGCAGTCGGGGACGAGCGATGGTCTTTTCCTACCAATCTATCCCCCTAGGAGCATGCGCGTAGTGCTTGGTTTTTGATGACTTGTAGATTTTTGCAATAAGTATGTGAGTTCTTTATGACTAATGTTGAGTCCATGGATTATACGCACTCTCACCTTTCCATCATTGCTAGCCTCTTCGGTATCGTGCATTGCCCTTTCTCACATTGAGATTTGGTGCAAACTTCGCCGGTGCATCCAAACCCCGTGATATGATACACTCTTTCACACATAAACCTCCTTATATCTTTCTCAAAACAGCCACCATACCTACCTATTATGGCATTTCCATAGCCATTCTGAGATATATTGCCATGCAACTTTCCACCGTTCCGTTTATCATGACACGTTCATCATTGTAATATTGCTTAGCATGATCATGTAGTTGACATAGTATTTGTGGCAAAGCCACCATTCATAATTCTTTCATACATGTCACTCTTGGTTCATTGCATATCCCGGTACACCGCCGAAGGCATTCATATAGATTCATACCTTGTTCTAGTATCGAGTTGTAATCATTGAGTTGTAAATAAATAGAAGTGTGATGATCATCATTTAATAGAGCATTGTGCCAAAAAAAGGGCCAAAAAAAAAGAAGGCCCCCAAAAAAAGAGAAATAAAAAGGGACAATGCTAGTATCCTTTTACCACACTTGTGCTTCAAAGTAGCACCATAATCTTCATGATAGAGAGTCTTTCGTTTTGTCACTTTCATATACTAGTGGGAATTTTTCATTATAGAACTTGGCTTGTATATTCCAACAATGGGCCTCCTCAAGTGCCCTACATTTTTAGCTCTAGTGCATCCGTTGCATGGAAATCCCTACTCCTTGCATTAACATCAATCGATGGGCATCTCCATAGCTCATTGATTAGCCTCGTTGATATGAGACTTTCTCCTTTTTGTCTTCTCCACATAACCCCCATCATCATATTCTATTCCACCCATAGTGCTATATCCATGGCTCACGCTCATGTATTGCGTGAAGGTTTATAAAGTTTGAGATTAGTAAAGTATGAAACAATTGCTTGGCTTGTCATCGGGGTTGTGCATGATGAGAGCATTCTTGTGTGACGAAAATGGAGCATGACTAAACTATATGATTTTGTAGGGATGAACTTTCTTTGGCCATGTTATTTTGAGAGGACATAATTGCTTAGTTAGTATGCTTGAAGTATTATTGTTTCTATGTCAATATTGAACTTTTATCTTGAATCTTTCGGATCTTAATATTCATACCACAATTAAGAAGAATTACATTGAAATTATGCCAAGTAGCATTCCACATCAAAAATTCTGTTTTTATCATTTACCTACTCGAGGACGAGCAGGAATTAAGCTTGGGGATGCTTGATACGTCTCCAACGTATCTATAATTTTTGATTGATCCATGCTATATTATCTTCTGTTTTGGACATTATTGGGCTTTATTATTCACTTTTATATTATTTTTGGGACTAACCTATTAACCGGAGGCCCAGCCCAGAATTGCTGTTTTTTTGCCTATTTCAGAGTTTCGCAGAAAAAGAATATCAAACGGAGTCCAAACGGAATGAAACCTTTGGGAAAGTGATTTTCGGAATGAACATGATCCACGAACTTGGACCATACGTCAAGGAAGCTTTTAGGAAAGCCACGAGGTAGGGGGCGCGCCTACCCCCCCCCCACCCCAGGCGCGCCCTCCACCCTCGTGGGCCCCACGTTGCTCCACCGACGTACTCCTTCCTCCTATATATACCTACGTACCCCCAAACGATCAGATACGGAGCCAAAAACCTAATTCCACCGCCGCAACCTTCTGTACCCACGAGATCCCATCTTGGGGCCTGTTCCGGAGCTCCGCCGGAGGGGGCATCGATCACAGAGGGCTTCTACATCAACACCATAGCCTCTCCGATGATGTGTGAGTAGTTTACCTCGGACCTTCGGGTCCATAGTTATTAGCTAGATGGCTTCTTCTCTCTTTTTGGATCTCAATACAATGTTCTCCCCCTCTCTCGTGGAGATCTATTCGATGTCATCTTCTTTTGCGGTGTGTTTGTTGAGACCGATGAATTGTGGGTTTATGATCAAGTTTATCTATGAACAATATTTGAATCTTCTGAATACTTTTATGTATGATTGGTTATCTTTGCAAGTCTCTTCAAATTATCAGTTTGGTTTGGCCTACTAGATTGATCTTTATTGCAATGGGAGAAGTGCTTATCTTTGGGTTCAATCTTGCGGTGTCCTTTCCCAGTGACAGTAGGGGCAGCAAGGCATGTATTGTATTGTTGCCATCGAGGATAACAAGATGGGTTTTTTTATCATATTGCATGAATTTATCCCTCTACATCATGTCATCTTGCTTAAGGCGTTACTCTGTTCTTATGAACTTAATACTCTAGATGCATGCTGGATAGCGGTCGATGTGTGGAGTAATAGTAGTAGATGCAGGCAGGAGTCGGTCTACTTGTCTCGGACATGATGCATATATACATGATCATACCTAGATATTCTCATAACTATGCTCAATTCTGTCAATTGCTCAACAGTAATTTGTTCACCCACCGTAAAATACTTATGCTCTTGAGAGAAGCCACTAGTGAAACCTATGGCCCCGGGGTCTATCTTCATCATATTAATCTTCCAACACTTAGTTATTTCCGTTGCTTTTATTTTACATTGCATCTTTATCATAAAAATACCAAAAATATTATCCTATCATATCTATCAGATCTCACTCTCGTAAGTGACCTTGTGACAACCCCTTATCGCGTTGGTTGCGAGGATTATTTGTTTTGTGTAGGTGTGAGGGACTCGCGCGTAGCCTCCTACTGGATTGATACCTTCGTTCTCAAAAACTGAGGGAAATACTTACGCTACTTTGCTGCATCACCCTTTCCTCTTCAAGGGAAAACCAACGCAGTGCTCAAGAGGTAGCAGTGAGCAAAGCATATCTTTGACCTCCAAAAATACTCTGCAAAAGAAAGGCCTTACCAGCCGCTATCTGCTTTGCCTGATGGATCTCCTCGCGAGCACTTCGGAACTCAATTCGCGCCTGTTTAGCATCATGGAGAGCATTGGCGAGTTCGGTCTTCTGGGCCGAAGTCTCCTCCTCCAAGGCCTTACATTTGCCGATGGCATCCTTCAGCTCCTGCTCAACTTCGGCCACCCGGGCTTCATGTTGGCGGCGGGCGGCTTGCTCCGTCTTTAGTTTTGCAGCTGCTTTGTCAGTGGATGCCTTATTCGCCTCCGCCTCCTTCTTGGCCTGGGCAAGGGCGCCTTTGAGGGTCTCGACCTCGGTTGCGCCAACTATAATCAACGTATTACATGAGTTAATCTCTGAATATACATATCACTTCTGATATACAACTAAGCTTTTAAACATTATACGCATACCTTGCATCTCATTGAACCGCTTGTTAATGTGGTCGATTTCTTCATCGGCCACCCGAAGCTTCCGATTGAGTTCGGAAACTTCTGCGGCCTGAGCGGTCGCCGCCAACAGGGAAGCCTGTTGCGACAACAGAGCAATATGTTAACTCTCCCGAATACTATGTGGATCCTCTGTCCGGTTTCTTTCAAACCAGACAGAGCCCCAGGGGCTACTGTCTATACACAGGTATATTCCTCTATATGAAACAAAAATGTTTAGGACGTTATGTCGCATACCTCAAATCATGTCAGTAGGCTGGTGAAGGCTTCGTTCAGTCCGCTTTTTGCAGACTGAACCTTCTCCACCACCACAAACATCAATGTGCGGTGCTCCTCCATGATGCAAGCACGTTGCAGTGCTTCCGCTAGAGCGTTTAGCGCCTCCGGATTAGTGGAGGTCGCCGATGGAGCTGATGCTCCTCCCCCCTCTTTCAAAGGGGGTTGCTCACCCGATCCCGGAGCCGCATTGGTCTCTGGAATGGTGTACGGTTGGGGCCCGGATCGTTGGGGGTCCCCACCGTTGGTTGTCATAGGGGTCGCCTCCCCTATGTCTTTGGCGACCGAGGTATTAACCTCGGGCGCTTTGTCGACAGTCTTGTCCGCCCCTCCTCGGCCAGGAGAGGTCCTTCGGGATAACACCTGAGTGTCATCCATGGTGATGGGTGAGGGGGCTCGTGGCGGCGTCTCGCTCTCTGCCATCTCGGGCGGCAGAGAGTTCCCCTCCGATAACGGAGTGTTCGGAAGCTCGCGTGGAGGGCTGAAAGGCACACAGCAAAATGGCTTATATAATAGAAAGGGAGGACTGAAGATAAATAATGAGTATCTGAATACTTACGATTCGGCCAGGGGCTTCGCCCTGGGAGGCTTTTTGGGGACCAGTTCGGCATCTGAGTCCGAACTGTCCTGGAGGATCACCTTCCCCCTCTTGGGCACCTCCCCCTTCTGGTCTTCAGAGGCCGCCCTCTTCTTCTTCCTCCCCTTACGAGGGAAGTCACTTTCCACCTCCTTCTCCTCTTCTTCTTCCTCGTCTCCCTCATGGGAGGAGAGGGCTTCGGTCTCTCCGGACGCTGTGTCCGAAGGACCCTTGTGGCGAGGGCCGCCCTTGGCCTCCTTGCCCTTCTTCTTCTTGACCTTCTTCTCCGGCGCCTGATACGGCGCCAGGACCAGCATCTCAGTTAGCTGGGGGGTGGCCGGGTTCTCCGGTAGCGGCGCCGGATAGTTGATCCGCTCCGCCTTCGTCGTCCAGCCCTATACGGAAAGAGGATAATATAATCTTCATCACATCCGAAGTGTCAACCAAATAAGTCTTCGGAAGGATAATGCTTACCGCTGAGGCTGGGTTCTCAGTGTCGACTCTGATGTCCTCAGTCTCCATTGGCCAACTCTTCTGGGCCTTAAAAAGTTGCCTCCATATATCTTTGTGCGTGGTGCCGAATAAGCGCTTCAAGGTCTGTGGTTCTTCTGGATTTAACTCCCACACGGTGGAGGCCCGGAGTTGGCAGGGAAGGACAGGGCGGAAGAACATCAATTGAATCATGTTTGTGAGACTAGTGTTTTTACCCAACATGTTGGATATGCGCTTCTGCAGCATCATCACCTCCGGTTGGGACCCCCAATCAAGGCCCTTGGCGGTCCATGAGGTGAGTCTCGTGGGGGGTCCGGATCTGAAGTCAGGCATGGCCACCCACTTGGCGTCGTGGGATTCGGTGATGTAGAACCACTCTTGCTGCCACACCTTGACAGCCTCGACAAATACCCCTTTGGGCCAGACGGTGTTGGGGAGCTTGCTTACCATAGCCCCGCTGCAGTCCGCGTGCTGACCGTCGACCACCTTCGGCTTCAAATTGAAGACCTCGAGCCATAGGCCGAAGTGCGGGGAGATGCGGAGTAGAGCCTCACACACGACGATGAACGCCGATATGTGGAGGAAGGAATTCAGGGCTAGATCATGGAAATCAAGCCCGTAATAGAACATGAGGCCTCAGACAAAAAGGTGGAGGGGAAACCCTAGCCCTCAGAGGAAATGGGGAATGAACGCGACCCTCTCGCCGAGCTCCGGAGTGGGGGATGACCTGATCCTTGTCAGGGAGCCTATGCGCGATATCCGCGGACAGATATCCCGCGCTCCGGAGCTCCTTGATGTCCATCTCAGTGACGGACAAGTACCACTTGCCCTTGGAACCAGATCCGGCCATGGCTGGGGAGGGTGGTGGCGGTGGGAAAGATTGAAGTTTCAGGCGCTCGAGCTCGGAGATGGGAAGGCAGGAGCAAGAAGAAGGCGTGGGGAAAAAAGTGTTGGGAACGTAGTATGCAATTTCAAATAATTTCCTACGATCACGCAAGATCTATCTAGGAGATTTAAAGAAATGAGAGGGGGAGAGTGTGTCCACGTACCCTCGTAGACCAAAAGCGGAAGCGTTAGTTTAACGTGGTTGATGTAGTCGAACGTTTTTGCGATCCAACCGATCAAGTACCGAACGTACGGCACCTCCAAGTTCAGCAGACGTTCAGCTCGATTACGTCCCTCGAACTCTTGATCCAGCAAAGTGTCGAGGAAGAATTTCGTCAGCACGACGGTGTGGTGACGGTGATGGTGATGTGATCCGCGCAGGGCTTCCCCTAAGCACTACGACAATATGACCAGAGGAGTAAACGGTGGAGGAGGGCACCACACACAGCTAAGGAACAATTGATGTGCTTTGGGGTGCCTCCTGCCCTAGTATATAAAGGAGGAAAGGGGAGGAGGCCGGCCCTAGGGGGAGCGCCAAGTGGGGGGAATCCCACTAGGACTCCTAGTCCTAGTCGCCCCCCTTCCTTCTTTCGGAGGGGGAAAGGGGGAGGGACAGGGACAGGGAGAAGGAAAGGGGGGCCGCGCCCCCTTCCCTTGTCCAATTCGGACTGCCCATGGGGGGCACCCCTTGTGGGCTGCCCTCTCTCCCCTATGGCCCATGTTGGCCCATTACTTTCCCCGGGGGGTTCCGGTAACCCCTCGATACTCCGATAAATATCCGAAACACTCCGAAACCATTCCGGTGTCCGAATACTATCGTCCAATATATCAATCTGTACCTCTAGACCATTTCGAGACTCCTCGTCATGTCCGTGATCTCATCCGGGACTCCGAACAATCTTCGGTCACCAAAACACATAACTCATAATACAAATCGTCATTGAACATTAAGCGTGCGGACCCTGCGGGTTCGAGAACTATGTAGACATGACCGAGACAGATCTCCGATCAATAACCAACAACGGAACCTGGATGCCCATATTAGTGTTGGAAATATGCCCTAGAGGCAATAATAAATGGTTATTATTATATTTCTTTGTTCATGATAATCGTCTATTGTTCATGCTATAATTGTATTGTCCGGAAATCGTAATACATGTGTGAATGCATAGACCACAACGTGTCCCTAGTAAGCCTCTAGTTGACTAGCTCGTTGATCAACAGATAGTCATGATTTCCTGACTATGGACATTGGATGTCATTGATAACGGGATCACATCATTAGGAGAATGATGTGATGGACAAGACCCAATCCTAAGCATAGCATAAAAGATCGTGTAGTTTCGTTTGCTAGAGCTTTTCCAATGTCAAGTATCTTTTCCTTAGACCATGAGATCGTGCAACTCCCGGATACCGTAGGAGTGCTTTGGGTGTGCCAAACGTCACAACGTAACTGGGTGACTATAAAGGTGCACTACGGGTATCTCCGAAAGTGTCTGTTGGGTTGGCACGGATCGAGACTGGGATTTGTCACTCCGTGTGACGGAGAGGTATCTCTGGGCCCACTCGGTAATGCATCATCATAATGAGCTCAATGTGACTAAGGCGTTAGTCATGGGATCATGCATTGTGGTACGAGTAAAGAGACTTACCGGTAACGAGATTGAACAAGGTATTGGGATACCGACGATCGAATTTCGGGCAAGTAACATACCGATTGACAAAGGGAATTGCATACGGGATTGATTGAATCCTCGACACCGTGGTTCATCCGATGAGATCATCGTGGAACATGTGGGAGCCAACATGGGTATCCAGATCCCGCTGTTGGTTATTGATCGGAGAGGCGTCTCGGTCATGTCTGCATGTCTCCCGAACCCGTAGGGTCTACACACTTAAGGTTCGGTGACGCTAGGGTTGTAGAGATATATGTATGCGGAAACCCAAAAGTTGTTCGGAGTCCCGGATGAGATCCCGGACGTCACGAGAGGTTCCGGAATGGTCCGGAGGTGAAGAATTATATATAGGAAGTCCAGTTTTGGCCACCGGGAAAGTTTCGGGGGTTACCGGTATTGTACCGGGACCACTGGAAGGGTCCCGGGGGTCCACCGGGTGGGGCCACCTATCCCGGAGGGGCCCATGGGCTGAAAGTGGAAGGGAACCAGCCCTTAGTGGGCTGGGGCGCCCCCCTTGGGCCTCCCCCCATGCGCCTAGGGTTGGGAACCCTAGGGGGAGCTTCCCCCTTGCCTTGGGGGGCAAGGCAACCCCTTCCCCCCACTTGGCCGCCGCCCCCCTTGGAGATCTGATCTCCCAAGGGCTGGCGCCCCCCCAGGGGTCCTATAAATAGTTGGGGGGGAGGGAGGGCAGCAAGCTACAGCCTTGGGCGCCTCCCTCTCCCCCTGCAACACCTCTCTCTCTCTCTCTCGCAGAAGCTCGGCGAAGCCCTGCCAGAGACCCGCTACATCCACCACCACGCCATCGTGCTATTGGATCTCCATCAACCTCTCCTTCCCCCTTGCTGGATCAAGAAGGAGGAGACGTCGCTGCACCGTACGTGTGTTGAACGCGGAGGTGCCGTACGTTCGGCACTCGGTCATCGGTGATTTGGATCACGGCGAGTACGACTCCGTCATCCACGTTCATTGGAACG
This sequence comes from Triticum aestivum, assembly GCF_018294505.1. Taxonomy (NCBI): domain Eukaryota; kingdom Viridiplantae; phylum Streptophyta; class Magnoliopsida; order Poales; family Poaceae; genus Triticum; species Triticum aestivum. The sequence goes on from NC_057799.1 coordinate 181,001,902, forward strand.
CTTCCGCTCGCGATCTACAAGGGTATGTAGATGCACTCCCTTCCCCTCGTTGCTAGTATACTCCATACATGCATCTTGGTGAGCGTAGGAAAATTTTAAATTATGCTACGATTCCCAACAGTGGCATCATGAGCCAGGTCTATGCGTAGTTACTATGCACGAGTAGAACACAAAGTAGTTGTGGGCGTTGAGTTTGCCAATTCTTCTTGCCGCTACTAGTCTTTTCTTGTTTCGGCGGCATTGTAGGATGAAGCAACCCGGACCGACCTTACACGTACACTTACGTGAGACAGGTTCCACCGACTAACATGCACAAGTTGCATAAGGTGGCTAGCGGGTGTCTGTCTCTCCTACTTTAGTCGGAACGGATTCGATGAAAAGGGTCCTTATGAAGGGTAAATAGAAATTGGCAAATCACGTTGTGGTCATACGTAGGTAAGAAACGTTCTTGCTAGAAACCTACAAACCACGTAAAAACTTGCAACAACAATTAGAGGACGTCTAACTTGTTTTTGCAGCAAGTGCTATGTGATGTGATATGGCCAGAAGATGTGATGAATGATATATGTGATGTATGAGATTGATCATATTCTTGTAATAGGAATCACGACTTGCATGTCGATGAGTATGACAACCGGCAGGAGCCATAGGAGTTGTCTTTATTATTTTGTATGACCTGCGTGTCATTGAATAACGCCATGTAAATTACTTTACTTTGTTGCTAAACGCGTTAGCCATAGAAGTAGAAGTAATCTTTGGCGTGACGACTTCATGAAGACACAATGATGGAGATCATGGTGTCATGCCGGTGACGAAGATGATCATGGTGCCCCGAAGATGGAGATCAAAGGAGCATGATGATATTGGCCATATCATGTCACTATTTGATTGCATGTGATGTTTATCATGTTTTTGCATCTTATTTGCTTAGCACGACGGTAGTAAGTAAGATGATCCCTTATAATAATTTCAAGAAAGTTTTCACCCTAACTGTGCACCGTTGCGAAGGTTCGTTGTTTCGAAGCACCACGTGATGATCGGGTGTGATAGATTCTAACGTTCGAATACAACGGGTGTTGACGAGCCTAGCATGTACAGACATGGCCTTGGAACACACGCAATACACTTAGGTTGACTTGACGAGCCTAGCATGTACAGACATGGCCTCGGAACACAGAGGACCGAAAGGTCGAGCATGAGTCGTATAGAAGATACGATCACCATGGAGATGTTCACCGATCTTGACTAGTCCGTCTCACGTGATGATCGGACACGGCCTAGTTAAACTCGGATCATGTTTCACTTAGATGACGAGAGGGATGTCTATCTGAGTGGGAGTTCATTAAATAATTTGATTAGATGAACTTAATTATCATGAACTTAGTCTGAAATCTATACACTATGTATTGTAGATCAAATGGCCAACGTTGTCCTCAATTTCAACGCGTTCCTAGAGAAAACCAAGCTGAAAGATGATGGCAGCAACTATACGGACTGGGTCCGGAACCTGAGGCTCATCCTCATAGTAGCCAAGAAAGATTATGTCTTAGAAGCACCGCTAGGTGATGCACCAATCCCTGAGAACCAAGACGTTATGAACGCTTGGCAATCACGTGCTGATGATTACTCCCTCGTTCAGTGCGGCATGCTTTACAGCCTAGAACCGGGTCTCCAAAAGCGTTTTGAGAAACATGGAGCATACGAGATATTCGAGGAGCTGAAATTGGTTTTCCAAGCTCATGCCCGGGTCGAGAGATATGATGTCTCCGACAAGTTCTTCAGCTGTAAAATGGAGGAGAACAGTTCTGTTAGTGAGCACATACTCAGAATGTCTGGGTTGCACAACCGCTTGTCTCAGCTGGGAGTTAATCTCCCGGATGACGCGGTCATTGACAGAATCCTCCAGTCGCTTCCACCAAGCTACAAGAGCTTTGTGATGAACTACAATATGCAGGGGATGGAAAAGACCATTCCTGAGGTATATTCAATGCTGAAATCAGCGGAAGGGGAGATCAGAAAAGAACATCAAGTGTTGATGGTGAATAAAACCACTAAGTTCAAGAAGGGCAAGGGTAAAAAGAACTTCAAGAAGGACGACAAGGGAGTTGCCGCGCCCGGTAAACCAGTTACTGGGAGGAAGTCAAAGAATGGACCCAAACCCGAGACTGAGTGCTTTTATTGCAAGGGAAGTGGTCACTGGAAGCGGAACTGCCCCAAATACTTAGCGGACAAGAAGAAGGCCGGCAACACCAAAGGTATATGTGATATACATGTAATTGATGTGTACCTTACCAGTACTCGTAGTAGCTCCTGGGTATTTGATACCGGTGCGGTTGCTCATATTTGTAACTCAAAACAGGAACTACGGAATAAACGGAGACTGGCGAAGGACGAGGTGACGATGCGCGTCGGGAATGGTTCCAAGGTCGATGTGATCGCCGTCGGCACGCTACCTCTGCATCTACCCACGGGATTAGTTTTAAACCCCAATAATTGTTATTTAGTGCCAGCTTTGAGCATGAACATTGTATCTGGATCTCGTTTAATTCGAGATGGCTACTCATTTAAATCCGAGAATAATGGTTGTTCTATTTATTTGAGAGAGATATTTTATGGTCATGCCCCGCTGGTCAATGGTTTATTTTTGATGAATCTCGAACGTGATGTTACACATGTTCATAGTGTGAATACCAAAAGATGTAAAGTTGATAACGATAGTCCCACATATCTGTGGCACTGCCGCCTTGGTCACATTGGTGTCAAGCGCATGAAGAAGCTCCATGCAGATGGACTTTTGGAGTCTCTTGATTACGAATCATTTGACACGTGCGAACCATGCCTCATGGGTAAGATGACCAAGACTCCGTTCTCCAGAACAATGGAGCGAGCAACCAACTTATTGGAAATCATACATACCGATGTGTGCGGTCCAATGAGTGTTGAGGCTCGCGGAGGATATCGTTATGTTCTCACTCTCACTGATGACTTAAGTAGATATGGGTATGTCTACCTAATGAAACACAAGTCTGAAACCTTTGAAAAGTTCAAGGAATTTCAGGGTGAAGTTGAGAATCAACGTGACAGAAAAATAAAATTCTTGCGATCAGATCGTGGTGGAGAATATTTAAGTCACGAATTTGGTACACACTTAAGGAAATGTGGAATAGTTTCACAACTCACGCCGCCTGGAACACCTCAGAGAAATGGTGTGTCCGAACGTCGTAATCGCACTCTATTGGATATGGTGCGATCTATGATGTCTCTTACCGATTTACCACTCTCATTTTGGGGCTATGCTTTAGAGACTGCCGCATTCACTTTGAATAGGGCTCCGTCGAAATCCGTTGAGACGACACCGTATGAATTATGGTTTGGCAAGAAACCTAAGCTGTCGTTTCTAAAAGTTTGGGGATGCGATGCTTATGTCAAGAAACTTCAACCTGAAAAGCTCGAACCCAAGTCGGAAAAATGCGTCTTCATAGGATACCCTAAGGAAACTATTGGGTATACCTTCTACCTCAGATCCGAAGGCAAGATCTTCGTTGCCAAGAACGGGTCCTTTCTAGAGAAGGAGTTTCTCTCGAAAGATTTGAGTGGGAGGAAAGTGGAACTTGATGAGGTGATAGTCACCCCTTCCGAACCGGAAAGTAGCGCAGCGCGGGAAAATGTTCCTGTGGTGCCTACACCGACTGGGGAGGAAGTTAATGATGATGATCATGAAACTTCGGATCAAGTTACTGAACTTCGTAGGTCCACAAGGACACGTTCCGCACCAGAGTGGTACGGCAACCCTGTCCTGGAAATCATGTTGTTAGACAACGGTGAACCTTCGAACTATGAAGAAGCGATGGCGGGCCCGGATTCCGACAAATGGCTAGAAGCCATGAAATCCGAGATAGGATCCATGTATGAAAACGAAGTATGGAGTTTGACTGACTTGCCCGATGATCGGCGAGCCATAGAAAACAAATGGATCTTTAAGAAGAAGACAGACGCGGATGGTAATGTGACCATCTATAAGGCTCGACTTGTCGCTAAGGGTTATCGACAAGTTCAAGGGGTTGACTACGATGAGACTTTCTCACCCGTAGCGAAGCTGAAGTCAGTCCGAATCATGTTAGCAATTGCCGCATACTATGATTATGAGATATGGCAGATGGACGTCAAAACGGAATTCCTTAATGGCTTCCTTAAGGAAGAGTTGTATATGATGCAGCCAGAAGGTTTTGTCGATCCTAAAGATGCTAACAAAGTATGCAAGCTCCAGCGCTCAATTTATGGGCTGGTGCAAGCATCTTGGAGTTGGAACATTCGCTTTGATGAGATGATCAAAGCGTTTGGGTTTACACAGACTTATGGAGAAGCCTGTGTTTACAAGAAAGTGAGTGGGAGCTCTGTAGCATTTCTCATATTATATGTGGATGACATACTATTAATGGGAAATGATATAGAATTCTTGGAAAGTATAAAGGCCTATTTGAATAAGTGTTTTTCAATGAAGGACCTTGGAGAAGCTGCTTATATATTAGGCATCAAGATCTATAGAGATAGATCAAGACGCCTCATTGGTCTTTCACAGAGTACATACCTTGACAAGATATTGAAGAAGTTCAGTATGGATCAGTCCAAGAAGGGGTTCTTGCCTGTATTGCAAGGTGTGCAATTGAGCACGGCTCAATGCCCGACCACGGCAGAGGATATAGAAAAGATGAGTGTCATCCCCTATGCCTCGGCCATAGGGTCTATTATGTATGCCATGCTGTGTACCAGACCTGATGTAAACCTTGCCGTAAGTTTGGTAGGAAGGTACCAAAGTAATCCCGGCATGGAACACTGGACAGCGGTCAAGAATATCCTGAAGTGCCTGAAGAGGACTAAGGATATGTTTCTCGTTTATGGAGGTGACGAAGAGCTCGTCGTAAAGGGTTACGTCGACGCTAGCTTCGACACAGATCTGGATGACTCGAAGTCACAAACCGGATACGTGTATATTTTGAATGGAGGAGCAGTAAGCTGGTGCAGTTGCAAGCAAAGCGTCGTGGCGGGATCTACATGTGAAGCGGAGTACATGGCAGCCTCGGAGGCAGCACAGGAAGCAGTCTGGATGAAGGAGTTCATTACCGACCTAAGGGTGATTCCCAATGCGTCGGGCCCGATGACTCTCTTCTGTGACAACACTGGAGCCATTGCCCTTGCGAAGGAGCCCAGGTTTCACAGGAAGACCAGGCATATCAAGCGTCGCTTGAACTCCATTCGTGAAAGTGTTCAAAATGGAGACATAGATATTTGTAAAGTACATACGGACCTGAATGTAGCAGATCCGTTGACTAAACCTCTCCCTAGGGCAAAACATGATCAACACCAGGACGCAATGGGTGTTCGATTCATCACAATGTAACTAGATTATTGACTCTACTGCAAGTGGGAGACTGTTGGAAATATGCCCTAGAGGCAATAATAAATGGTTATTATTATATTTCTTTGTTCATGATAATCGTCTATTGTTCATGCTATAATTGTATTGTCCGGAAATCGTAATACATGTGTGAATGCATAGACCACAACGTGTCCCTAGTAAGCCTCTAGTTGACTAGCTCGTTGATCAACAGATAGTCATGGTTTCCTGACTATGGACATTGGATGTCATTGATAACGGGATCACATCATTAGGAGAATGATGTGATGGACAAGACCCAATCCTAAGCATAGCATAAAAGATCGTGTAGTTTCGTTTGCTAGAGCTTTTCCAATGTCAAGTATCTTTTCCTTAGACCATGAGATCGTGCAACTCCCGGATACCGTAGGAGTGCTTTGGGTGTGCCAAATGTCACAACGTAACTGGGTGACTATAAAGGTGCACTACGGGTATCTCCGAAAGTGTCTGTTGGGTTGGCACGGATCGAGACTGGGATTTGTCACTCCATGTGACGGAGAGGTATCTCTGGGCCCACTCGGTAATGCATCATCATAATGAGCTGAATGTGACTAAGGCGTTAGTCACGGGATCATGCATTGCGGTACGAGTAAAGAGACTTACCGGTAACGAGATTGAACAAGGTATTGGGATACCGACGATCGAATCTCGGGCAAGTAACATACCGATTGACAAAGGGAATTGCATACGGGATTGATTGAATCCTCGACACCATGGTTCATCCGATGAGATTATCGTGGAACATGTGGGAGCCAACATGGGTATCCAGATCCCGCTGTTGGTTATTGACCGGAGAGGCGTCTCGGTCATGTCTGCATGTCTCCCAAACCCGTAGGGTCTACACACTTAAGGTTCGGTGACGCTAGGGTTGTAGAGATATATGTATGCGGAAACCCGAAAGTTGTTCGGAGTCCCGGATGAGATCCTGGACGTCACGAGAGGTTCCGGAATGGTCCGGAGGTGAAGAATTATATATAGGAAGTCCAGTTTTGGCCACCGGGAAAGTTTCGGGGGTTACCGGTATTGTACCGGGACCACCGGAAGGGTCCCGGGGGTCCACCGGGTGGGGCCACCTATCCCGGAGGGGCCCATGGGCTGAAAGTGGAAGGGAACCAGCCCTTAGTGGGCTGGGGCGCCCCCCTTGGGCCTCCCCCCATGCGCCTAGGGTTGGGAACCCTAGAGGGGAGCTTCCCCCTTGCCTTGGGGGGCAAGGCAACCCCTTCCCCCCACTTGGCCGCCACCCCCCTTGGAGATCTGATCTCCCAAGGGCTGGCGCCCCCCCAGGGGTCCTATAAATAGTGGGGGGGAGGGAGGGCAGCAAGCTACAGCCTTGGGCGCCTCCCTCTCCCCCTGCAACACCTCTCTCTCTCGCAGAAGCTCGGCGAAGCCCTGCCGGAGACCCGCTACATCCACCACCACGCCGTCGTGCTGTTGGATCTCCATCAACCTCTCCTTCCCCCTTGTTGGATCAAGAAGGAGGAGACGTCGCTGCACCATACGTGTGTTGAACGCGGAGGTGCCGTACGTTCGGCACTCGGTCATCGGTGATTTGGATCACGGCGAGTACGACTCCGTCATCCACGTTCATTGGAACGCTTCCGCTCGCGATCTACAAGGGTATGTAGATGCACTCCCTTCCCCTCGTTGCTAGTATACTCCATAGATGCATCTTGGTGAGCGTAGGAAAATTTTAAATTATGCTACGATTCCCAACAATTAGTTCCTACATATTCTACGAAGATCTTTATCGGTCAAACTGGAATGACAACATATGACATTCCCTTTGCCATCGGTATGTTACTTTCCCGAGATTTGATCGTCGGTGTCCTCATACCTAGTTCAATCTCGTTACCGGAAAGTCTCTTTACTCGTTCCGTAATGCATCATCCCGCAACTAACTCATTAGTCACATTGCTTGCAAGGCTTATCGTGATGTGCATTACCGAGAGGTCCCAGAGATACCTCTCCGATACTCGGAGTGACAAATCCTAATCTCGGTCTATGCCAACCCAACAAACACCTTCAGAGACACCTGTAGAGCATCTTTATAATCACCCAGTTATGTTGTGACGTTTGATAGCACACAAGGTGTTCCTCTGGTATTCGGGAGTTGCATAATCTCATACTCAAAGGATTATGTACAAGTTATGAAGAAAGCAATAGCAATAAAACTTAACGATCATTATGCTAAGCTAACGGATGGGTCTTGTCCATCACATCATTCTCTAATGATGTGACCCCGTTTATCAAATGACAGCACATGTCTATGGTCAGGAAACTTAACCATCTTTGATTAACAAGATAGTCAAGTAGAGGCATACTAGGGACACTTTGTTTTGTCTATGTATTCACACATGTATCAAGTTTCCGGTTAATACAATTCTAGCATGAATAATAAACATTTATCATGATATAAGGAAATATAAATAATAACTTTATTATTGCCTCTAGGGCATATTTCCTTCAGTCTCCCACTTACACTAGAGTCAATAATCTAGATTACATTGTAATGATTCCAACACTCATGGAGTCTTGGTGTTGATCATGTTTTGCTCATCGAAGAGGCTTAGTCAACGGGTCTGCAATATTCAGATATGTATGTATTTTGCAAATCTCTATGTCTCCCTCCTTGACTTGATCGAGGATGGAGTTGAAGCGTCTCTTGATGTGTTTGGTTCTCTTGTGAAATCTGGATTCCTTCGCTAAGGCAATTGCTCCAGTATTGTCACAAAAGATTTTCATCTCTGGTATCTCTTGGCTTTGCTCCTCCAGCTTGGCTACCTTCACCTTTTGGGTCCTGAGTTCTTCACAAAATGATTCCTTGTCAAATACAGCTTCCTGCAGCTCCATCTTAAAATTATGGATGTAATACTTCAGATCCTGGCGATACACCAGCTAAGGTTAAAACTTCATCTTTTGCTGATTAGGTGCTCAATTAGCCCTTTTGCCATCCAATCCTTCCGAAGAAATACATGCTTAACTCAGCACGGTGACAATAGCATAGGCGGGCGATAACATCATGGATAGTCGTGTTTATGCCCATGTCATTGCCATGAGCTATCATTCCATAGTTGATATCTCCTTCCTTAGGGTTTTCTTGACAAAAACCTTGAGTTTTAACGCTCCATGTTCCGGTCTTTCTCCGACACACCTTGATCTCGGGTATTGACAGCTTCAATAGTCTGACAAGTTCCATAAGGGTAGCCTTCCTAGGTCATACAAATCTGGGAATTCTTCAGAGCCTTTAATTTCTCCTAGTCTTCGGAGTCTTCAACCGTTGTAGTTTCCATTATTCTAATGCCCAGTAAAATCCTCCTTATTCTGAAGTGGCCTTAGTTGTCCGATATCTTGTATTTCTTGGAGTGGTCTCATCAGCTGAATCCTCGCGTGGTCAAAAGGGGAAAAGGGTAGAGTCTAACTAAAAGGGAATATTTGATAAAGCTCAGAAAAGAAGAGAGGTATAAGATCTTTTTGAAAATAAAATTTTAGAGAGATCCTTTCCTAAGGGCTCTACAATTTCTAGGGGTCACGTCCTATAGTCAACATGTGCTCTGATACCATCTTGTAGCGACCAGACCCGAATGGGTCGAAGTCTCTGTGCTTAAGTGTCATCGCTGGATCGGTATGCTGACACACACAGTACTCGAGGATTTATAACAGAGGTAAATCACATGTATAAAGTAACGTAAATACTATTACCCCAATCCATATAGCGGAAGTAACAACAAAGCTGTGGAGTTCCCAACAACACCAACGGCAAATTTGAGTGTAGACATCGTAACCCTAACGTATCACTTACTCGTCGGAATTCCTACAACATGAGACGTTGCAGCCATATAGGTCAGTACATTGAATGTACTGGAAATTTCACACCATAGAGTAATAATGAAAGTATCTATCTCTATATGCATATTTGGCTGGCGGAGGCTCTAAGTTTAATTTTGCATAAAGCTAATTTTTCCTACAAAAAAGGAATAGATTTTATTTACTACCAAGTTTATGCCATTATTGAGAAGGTTCCTCCAACTCAATCCCAAAATTCCCAAATCATTAATAACCCAATACATTAATTAAGTAACATGATGAGATCAACCAATAATCCAAATACCAGATACTCAAGTTGTCCATAACCGAGGACACGGCTAATCATGATTAGTTTGTACACTCTGCAGAGGTTTGCACACTTTTCCCCACAAGACTCGATCTCCTCCGTTGAATTTCTCGCACTGCATGATGTTTGAGAAACGGATGATCAAGATACAGTCTTTCCGAAGAGGTTCCCTTAACCGATAGATAGGCCGGTACACCTACAATCCCCTACATCTGCTAGCCTATCATGGAAAGGTTTCCCACAACTTACACAACTATGCTAGAGCCCATAATGGCATGTGGCTGCACATGGAAGTTTCTAGCATGAATAATCTTATGATCCCTTTGAGCCTGGGTGGCATTCCATAGGGTGATCACACAGGTACTCCGGGATCCCCTTGGGCAAGCACTGGGTTCTCCAGGTGCCCGGGCAAGCCACTGGGTTCTCCATGGTGCCCCAACCATTCCACCCAGATGTGTGTTATTGTTGCCACCTTAAAGTTACCCTTAATTATTATATCTCTCTCAACTTTCATGAATCTCACATACCAATCCACGTCTACGAGCATGGCTAAGCAATAAGTAACAAAGCGTATATTCCCGGGGTGATCAAAGGTAATAGGTTCCTACCTCATCAACTACATAGCAATAACCACATCTTCCCAATCCTACTCATGCAATCTTTGAGGGTGTAACTAATGCATAAAAACTGGGTATGAAAAATATGATCAAAGTGTGAACTTGCCTTGTACTATTGATGAAGATTCTTCGCACTCACAATTCCTGATAGTTCTACTCGTCCCACTCCGTTAAATCTATCATGAGCAAGCAATTATAACCACACATAAGCAATCACTCAAAGATCCAAAAGAACGAAGAAAACACTTCGGAAAACTTCAAAAACCATCAACTAAAGCTTCTAGGCAGAAACATATTTTTAACAGCAGCAAAATTGTGAGATTTTGATCTTAACATAAAGTACATGTCAATATCTACGATTTGTAAAAAGAATCAATTAAATCGGAATTACGAAACTCAAGTTATGATCGAAAGAAATTCAAATTCAAATCTGTTTGAAACCAAATTTTAAATTTTCAAAAACATGTTTAAGTTGATTATCTGGATAGATAGGATCATAACAAAAGATTTGGCATTGGTTTCGTTGGATTTGGACAAACGAGTAAAAAGTTGTGAGGGTTCGAAGAATAGGGACTAATCTATAAAGAAAGTATTTACATCTGGGTCCCTGGCTACGTAACAGAAAAAACTGATGCACGAACGTCCGCTACAGAAGCATAAGCGACGAATTTGTTTGTTATAAAACCTAAATAGAGAACGTTCGCTACAGAAACCTAACGAACGAAACCGTTCACTAAACTGATCTAAACAGAAAACGTCCGCTAAATAATAAAAATGAAACGATTTATTAAAAAAAGATCTGAATCGGACCGGTCGGCGGCGGTTTTTTTATCGGTTCGGGGCGGTTTTTTCGTCGAAAAACCAGCGGCGGATCGGACTCGGGCGAGTCCGGTGAAACGGTGGCGGTGGATCGGGCGGCGGTGCGGCTCGGCAGCGCGGCGGATCGGGCGGGAGGCGAGGCGAGGCGGCGGTGGTGTGCGGCGGCGGCGGTGATGTGCGGCGGCGGCTGCTGCTGCTTCTGGTGGAGAGAGGAGTCGGGGCAGCGGCTTTTAAGGAGGGGGCCTCGGGTGGCGTGGAGGAGGGGGCAAGTCGAGGCGGCGGCGGAGTCCGGCCGCAACACGGCAGCGTCGCGAGGTCGCTCGGGACTCTGTTCCGAGCTTGGGGACGAGCTCGCGGGATGGCTGGGCCAGGCACGGCCCTGTTCGGTCGGTCCAAAACTTTTTTTTTAAAACACAGAGCCAACAAAAAAATAAAATAAAAAAACTACAAACAATAAAAATGATATATAGGCTTATAATATATCAATATTTTCAAAAAAAGATTTTCTACAACATGAACATTTTTTAGCGTCAAATAAATTCCTCAAAAATTTAAATAAAGCAAAGAGTGCTACTGGTTCAAATAAAAACCAAATAAAAATATTTTAAAAGGCCAATAATAATTTCAAACCCATTTTTCTCCAATTTTCTACTTTAGGGAATAATTTTACCCTATTTCCATATATTTTATTTTTGGAGAAAATAATTTTGAATAAAATCCAAATAACTCCAAATTGAAAATGATTTTCAAAATACCTTCAAAGGGACTTTCAATTTGATTCTTTGAAACTTCCAACTCTCTTTCTTAGCATTTGAAGAAGTCATTTTATCTTCTCTCATGAAACTCATTGAGTTGCATAAAGTTTCTGAATTTGAAATATTTCCAAATGGAATTCAAATCTTTTCAAAACCCTTTTTCATTTAATTAAATGGAAGAAGTCATATCATCTTCACTCTAGAGTTTTGTGATGAAATGAATTTGAATTCATGGAGATAAAAAACGCAAGGTGAAAGTTTGGGAAAGTCATTTCATTCCCTCTCATTTAACTTTCAAAAAGTTTCAGATTTCACTCTATTTCACACAAGCAACCACACCACAATCAAACAAACAATCAAAACTATTTATTTAATATAACATTCCAAAATTTAGAATTTTGGGATGTTACACTATGGCTGAGGCATAGGGAATGACTTTCATTTTCTCTCTATCTTCTGTAGTGGTCGGGCATTGAGTCTGACTCAACTTCACACCTTGTAACACAGGCAAGAACCCTTTCTTTGACTGATCCATTTTGAACTTCTTCAAAACTTTATCAAGGTATGTGCTTTGTGAAAGTCCAATTAAGCATCTTGATCTATCTCTATAGATCTTGATGCCCAATATATAAGCAGCTTCACCGAGGTCTTTCATTGAAAAATTCCTATTCAAGTATCCTTTTATGCTATCCAGAAATTCTATATCATTTCCAATCAACAATATGTCATCCACATTTAATATTAGAAATGCTACAGAGCTCCCACTCACTTTCTTGTAAATACAGGCTTCTCCAAAAGTTTGTATAAAACCATATATATGCTTTGATCATGCTATCAAAGCGTATATTCCAACTCTGAGAGGCTTGCACCAGTCCATAAATGGATCGCTGGAGCTTGCACACTTTGTTAGCACATTTAGGATCGACAAAACCTTCCGTTTGCATCATATACAACTCTTAAGAAATCCATTAAGGAATGCAGTTTTGACATCCATTTGCCAAATTTCATAATCATAAAATGCGGCAATTGCTAACATGATTCGGACAGACTTAAGCATCGCTATGGGTGAGATGGTCTCATCGTAGTCAACTCCTTGAACTTGTCAAAAACCTTACGCAACAAGTCGAGCTTTGTAGACAGTAACATTACCATCAGGGTCATTCTTCTTCTTGAAGATCCATTTATTTTCTATGGCTTGCCGATCATCAGGCAAGTCAAGCAAAGTCCGTACTTTGTTCTCATACATGGATCCCATCTCAGATTTCATGGCCTCAAGCCATTTCGTGGAATCTGGGCTCATCATCGCTTCCTCATAGTTCGTAGGTTCTTCATGGTCTAGTAACATGACTTCTAGAACAGGATTCCCGTACTACTCTGGTGTGGAAGATACTCTGGTTGACCTATGAGGTTCGGTAGTAACTTGATCCGGAGTTTCATGATCATCATCATTAACTTCCTCACTAATTGGTGTAGGCATCACTGGAACTGATTTTTGTGCTGAACTACTTTCCAACTCGAGAGAAGGTACAATTACATCATCAAGTTCTACTTTCCTCCCACTCACTTCTTTCGAGAGAAACTCCTTCTCTAGAAAGGATCCATTCTTAGCAACAAATATCTTGCCTTCGGATCTGTGATAGAAGGTGTACCCAACAGTTTCTTTTGGGTATCCTATGAAGACGCACTTCTTCTATTTGGGTTTGAGCTTATCAGGCAGAAGCTTTTTCACATAAGAATCGCAACCCCAAACTTTAAGAAACGACAGCTTAGGTTTCTTGCCAAACCACGGTTGATATGGTGTCGTCTCAATGGATTTAGATGGTGCCCTATTTAACATGAATGCAGCCGTCTCTAGTGCATAACCCCAAAACGATACTGGTAAATCGGTAACAAACATCATAGATCGCACCATATCTAATAAAGTACGGTTATGACGTTCGGACACACCATTACGCTGTCGTGTTCCAGGTGTCATGAGTTGTGAAACTATTCCACATTGTTTTAAATGAAGACCAAACTCGTAACTCAAATATTCGCCTCCGCGATCAGATTGTAGAAACTTTATTTTCTTGTTACGATGATTTTCCACTTCACTCTGAAATTCTTTGAACTTTTCAAATGTTTCAGACTTGTGTTTCATTAAGTAGATATACCCATATCTGCTCAAATCATCTATGAAGGTCAGAAAATAACGATACCCTCCGCGAGCCTCTACACTCCTCGGACCGCATACATCAGTATGTATGATTTCCAATAAGTCAGTGGCTCGCTCCATTGTTCCAGAGAATGGAGTTTTAGTCATCTTGCCCATGAGGCATGGTTCGCAAGCATCAAGTGATTCATAATCAAGTGATTCCAAAAGCCCATCTGCATGGAGTTTCTTCATGCGCTTTACACCAATATGACCTAAACGGCAGTGCCACAAATATGTTGCACTATCATTATTAACTTTGCATCTTTTGGCATCAATATTATGAATATGTGTATCACCATGATCGAGATTCAACAAAAATAGACCACTAATCAAGGGTGCATGACCATAAAAGATATTACTCGTATAAATAGAACAACCATTATTCTCTTATTTAAATGAATAACCGTCTCGCATCAAACAAGATCCAGATATAATGTTCATGCTCAATGCTGGCACCAAATAACAATTATTCAGGTCTAAAACTAATCCCGGAGGTAGATGTAGAGGTAGCGTGCCGACGGCGATCACATCGACCTTGGAACCATTTTCGACGCCCATCATCACCTTGTCCTTAGCCAATCTTCGTTTAATCCATAGCCCCTGTTTCAAGTTGCAAATATGAGCAACAGAACCAGTATCAAATACCCAGGCCTACTACGAGCATTAGTAAGGTACACATCAATAACATGTATATCAAATATACCTTTCACTTTGCCATCCTTCTTATCCGCCAAATATTTGGGGTAGTTCCGCTTCCAGTGGCTAGTCCCTTTGTAGTAGAAGCACTCAGTTTTAGGCTTAGGTCCAGACTTGGGCTTCTTCCCGGAAGCAGCAACTTGCTTGCTATTCTTCTTGAAGTTCCCCTTCTTTCCTTTGCCCTTTTTCTTGAAACTAGTGGTCTTGTTAACCATCAACACTTGATGCTCCTTCTTGATTTCTACCTCTGTAGCCTTGAGCATTGCGAAGAGCTCGGGAATCGTCTTGTTCATCCCTTGCATATTATAGTTCATCACGAAGCCTTTATAGCTTGGTGGCAATGATTGAAGAACTCTGTCAATGACACTATCATCCGGAAGATTAACTCCCAGCTGAGTCAAGTGGTTATGGTACCCAGACATTCTGAGTATGTGTTCACTGACAGAACTGTTCTCCTCCATCTTGCAGCTATAGAACTTGTTAGAGACTTCATATCCCTCAACTCGGGCATTTGCTTGAAATATTAACTTCAACTCCTGGAACATCTCATATGCTCCATGACGTTCAAAACGTCTTTAAAGTCCCAATTCTAAGCCGTAAAGCATGGCACTAAACTATTGAGTAGGTATCAGATTTAGCTTGCCACACATTCATAACGTTCGGAGTTGCTCCTGTGCAGCAATGAGGATAATCCTCAAGTTACGGACCCAGACCGTGTAGTTGCTACCATCATCTTTCAACTTAGCTTTCTCTAGGAACTCATTAAAATTCAAGGGAATGGTAGCACGGGCCATTGATCTATAACATAGATATGTAAAAACTATTAGGACTAAGTTCATGATAAATTTAAGTTCAATTAATCATATTACTTAAGAACTCCCACTTAGATAGACATCCCTCGAGTCATGTAAATGATCACGCGATCCATATCAACTAAACCATGACCGATCATCACGTGAGATGGAGTAGTTTTCAATGGTGAACATCTCTATGTTGATCATATCTACTATATGATTCACGTTCAAATTTTCAGTCTCAGTGTTCCGAGGCCATGTCTGTACATGCTAGGCTCGTCAAGTTTAACCCGAGTATTCCGCACGTGCAAAACTGTCTTGCACCCATTGTATGTGAACGTAGAGTTTATCACACCCGATCATCACGTGGTGTCTCGGCACGACGAACTGTCGCAACGGTGCATACTCAGGGAGAACACTTATACCTTGAAATTTTAGTGAGGGATCATCTTATAATGCTACCGCCGTACTAAGCAAAATAAGATGCATAAAAGATAAACATCACATGCAATCAAAATATGTGACATGATATGGCCATCATCATCTTGTGCCTTTGATCTCCATCTCCAAAGCATCGTCATGATCTCCATCATCACCGGCTTGACACCTTGATCTCCATCGTAGCGTCGTTGTCGTCTCGCTAACTATTGCTTCTACAACTATCGCTAGCGCATAGTGATAAAGTAAAGCAATTACATGGCGATTACATTTCATACAATAAAGCGACAACCATAAGGCTCCTGCTAGTTGTCGATAACTTTTACAAAACATGATCATCTCATACAATAACGTATATCACATCATGTCTTGACCATATCACATCACAACATGCCCGGCAAAAACAAGTTAGACGTCCTCTACTTTGTTGTTGCAAGTTTTACGTGGCTGCTATGGGATTCTAGTAAGAACCATTCTTACCTACGCATCAAAACCACAACGATTTTTTGTCAAGTGTGTTATTTTAACCTTCAATAAGGACCAGTCGTAGTCAAATTCAATTCAACTAAAGTTGGAGAAACAGAAACCCACCATCCACCTTTATGCAAAACAAGTTGCATGTCTGTCGATGGAACCGGTCTCATGAACGTGGTCATGTAAGGTTGGTCCGGGCCGCTTCATTCAACAATACCGCCGAATCAAAATAAGACGTTGGTGGTAAGCAGTATGACTATGATTGCCCACAACTCTTTGTGTTCTACTCGTGCATATCATCTACGCATAGACCTGGCTCTGATACCATTGTTGGGGAATGTAGTATGCAATTTCAAAAAAAAACCTACGATCACGCAAGATCTATCTAGGAGATGCATAGCAACGAGAGGGGCAGAGTGTGTCCACGTACCCTCGTAGACCAAAAGTGGAAGTGTTAGATTAACGCGGTTGATGTAGTCGAACGTCTTCGTGATCCAATCGATCAAGTACCAAATGTACGACACCTCCGAGTTCAGCACACGTTCGGCTCGATGACGTCCCTCGAACTCTTGATCCAGCAAAGTGTCGAGGGAGAGTTTTGTCAGCACGACGGTGTGGTGACGGTGATGGTGATGTGATCCGCGCAGGGCTTTGCCTAAGCACTACGACAATATGACTGGAGGAGTAAACGGTGGAGGGGGCACTACACACGGCTAAGAACCAATTGATGTGCTTTGGGGTGCCCCCCTGCCCGCGTATATAAAGGAGGAGAGGGCAGGAGGCCGACCCTAGGGAGCGCGCCAAGTGGGGGGAAACCCACTAGGACTCCTAGTCCTAGTCGCCCCCCTTCCTTCTTTCGGAGGGGGAAAGGGGGAAGGAGAGGGAGAAGGAAAGGGGGGCCGTGCCCCCTCCCCTTGTCCAATTCGGACTGCCCATGGAGGGGGGCGCGCGCCACCACTTGTGGGCTGCCCTCTCTCTCCCCTATGGCCCATGTTGGCCCATTACTCCGATAAATATCTGAAACACTTCGAAACCATTCTGGTGTCCGAATACTATCGTCCAATATATCAATCTTTACCTCTCGACCATTTCGAGACTCCTCGTCATGTCCGTGATCTCATCCGGGACTCCGAACAATATTTTGTCACCAAAACACATAACTCATAATACAAATCGTCATCGAACGTTAAGCGTGCGGACCCTACGGGTTCGAGAACTATGTAGACATGAACGAGACACATCTCCGATCAATAACCAACAGCGGAACCTGGATGCTCATATTGGTTCCTACATATTCTACGAAGATCTTTATCGGTCAAACCACAATGACAACATACGTCATTCCCTTTGTCATCGGTATGTTACTTGTCGGAGATTCGATCATCGGTATCCTCATACCTAATTCAATCTCGTTACCAGCAAGTCTCTTTACTCGTTCTGTCATGCATCATCCCGCAACTAACTCATTAGTCACATTGCTTGCAAGGCTTATCTTGATGTGCATTACCGAGAGGGCCCAGAGATACCTCTCCGATACTCGGAGTGACAAATCCTAATCTCGATCTATGCCAACCCAACAAACACCTTCGGAGACACCTGTAGAGCATCTTTATAATCACACAGTTACGTTGTGACGTTTGATAGCACACAAGGTGTTCCTCCAGTATTTGGGAGTTGCATAATCTCATAGTCAAAGGAATATGTATAAGTCATCAAGAAAGTAATAGCAATAAAACTTAACGATCATTATGCTAAGCTAACGGATGGGTCTTCTCCATCACATCATTCTCTAATTATGTGATCCTGTTTATCAAATGACAACACATGTCTATGGTCAGGAAACTTAACCATCTTTGATTAACGAGCTAGTCAAGTAGAGGCATACTAGGGACACTTTGTTTTGTCTATGTATTCACACATGTATCAAGTTTCTGGTTAATACAATTCTAGCATGAATAATAAACATTTATCATGATATAAGGAAATATAAATAACAACTTTATTATTGCCTCTGGGGCATATTTCCTTCGAAAAGAAGGGATCTTTATCCTCTTATAGGCGGTGAAATACCAAACGCCCCCCTCTCAAGCCTTAAAACTCGCCTGTTCCCAAAGATATCGTGCGAAAGGCACGGTTGGATTACCCAAAACCATATTGATGAGAATCCCGTAATGGGCGGGCACGATCTCTATTTTGACAAGACGTACCAATGGAGGCTGGGCCTCGAAACACGAAATGGGAGGTATGAAAATGGTTCGAAATGTTAAAAGAGCCAAGCGTGACGCTTCGCCGAAAAAGTTGTCAGTAAAAGACACTGTTTTATTTTGGCATCTTGCCTTCGTGGCTAAGGGTTGTATTAATTATACAAAGCCGGATACAGTTCCTTTGTGCAGGGAACAGTCTTAAATTGTTCAGGAGAAGGAACCCGCCTTGCGACGCCGAAGAAAATCGGCATGCCGAACGCATCGTCATCGAAGACTGGTTCAGGGGCTACTGAGGGAGTCCTGGATTAGGGGGTCCTTAAAGGAAATATGCCCTAGAGGCAATAATAAAGTTATTATTTATTTCCTTATTTCATGATAAATGTTTATTATTCATGCTAGAATTGTATTAACCGGAAACTTAGTTCATGTGTGAATACATAGACAAACAGAGTGTCACTAGTATGCCTCTACTTGACTGCTCGTTGAATCAAAGATGGTTAAGTTTGCTAGCCATAGACATGAGTTGTTATTTGATTAACGGGATCACATCATTAGATAATGATGTGATTGACTTAACCCATTCCATTAGCTTAGCATTTGATCGTTTAGTATATTGCTATTGCTTTCTTCATGACTTATACATGTTCCTATGACTATGAGATTATGCAACTCCCGATTACCGGAGGAACACTTTGTGTGCTACCAAACGTCACAACGTAACTGGGTGATTATAAATGTGCTCTACAGGTGTCTCTGATGGTACTTGTTGAGTTGGCATAGATCAAGATTAGGATTTGTCACTCCGATTGTCGGAGAGGTATCTCTGGGCCCTCTCGGTAATGCACATCACAATAAGCCTTGCAAGCAATGTGACTAATGAGTTAGTTGCGGGATTGATGCATTACGTAACGAGTAAAGAGACTTTCCGGTAATGAGATTGAGCTAGGTATTGAGATACCGATGATTGAATCTCGGGCAAGTAACATACCGATGACAAAGGGAACAACGTATGTTGTTATGCGGTTTGACCGATAAAGATATTTGTAGAATATGTGGGAGCCAATATGAGCATCCAGGTTCCGCTATTGGTTATTGGCCGGAGACGTGTCTCGGTCATGTCTACATAGTTCTCGAACCCGTAGGGTCCGCACGCTTAAAGTTCGGTGACGATCGGTATTATGAGTTTTTGTGTTTTGATGTACCGAAGGTAGTTAGGAGTCCCGGATATGATCACGGACATGACGAGGAGTCTTGAAATGGTCGAGACGTAAAGATCGATATATTGGACGACTATATTCGGACACCGGAAGTGTTCCGGCTGGTTTCGGAGAAAACCGGAGTGTCGGAGGGTTACCGGAACCCCCCGGGAGAAATAGTGGGCCTTATGGGCCTTAGTGGAGAGAGAGAGAGAGAGGGTTGGCCTAGGCCAGGCCGCGCGCCCCTCCCCCTCTGGTCTGAATTGGACTAGGAGAGGGGGGGCCTTTCCTTCTCCCTCTCCCCCTTCCTTTCCCCCTCCTAGTAGGAGTAGGAAAGAGGGGAGTCCTACTCCTACTAGGAGGAGGACTCCTCCTGCTGGCGCGCCCTACAGGGGCCGGCCGGGCTCCCCCCTTGCTCCTTTATATACAGGAGCAGGGGGCACCTCTAAACACACAAGTTGATCTGTTGATCTCTCCCAGCCGTGTGCGGTGCCCCCCTCCACCATAATCCACCTCGATCATATCGTAGCGGTGCTTAAGCGAAGCCCTGCGTCGATAGCATCATCATCACCGTCATCACGCCGTCGTGCTGACGAAACTCTCCGGCGAAGCTTTGCTGGATTGGAGCTCGCGGGACGTCATCGAGCTGAACGTGTGCTGAACTCGGAGGTGCCGTGCGTTCGGTACTTGGATCGGTCGGATCGTGAAGACGTACGACTACATCAACCGCGTTGTGCTAACGCTTCCGCATTCGGTCTACGAGGGTACGTGGACACACTCTCCCCTCTAGTTGCTATGCATCACCATGATCCTGTGTGTGCGTAGGAATTTTTTTGAAATTACTACGTTCCCCAACAGTGGCATCCGAGCCAGGTTTATGCGTAGATGTTATATGCACGAGTAGAACACAAGTGAGTTGTGGGCGATACAAGTCATACTGCTTACCAGCATGTCATACTTTGGTTCGGCGGTATTATTGGATGAAGCGGCCCGGACCGACATTACGCGTACGCTTACGCGAGACTGGTTCTTCCGACGTGCTTTGCACACAGGTGGCTGGCGGGTGTCAGTTTCTCCAACTTTAGTTGCACCGAGTGTGGCTACGCCCGGTCCTTGTGAAGGTTAAAACAACACTAACTTGACAAAATATCGTTGTGGTTTTGATGCGTAGGTAAGAACGGTTCTTGCTCAACCCGTAGCAGCCACGTAAAACTTGTAACAACAAAGTAGAGGATGTCTAACTTGTTTTTTCAGGGCATGTTGTGATGTGATATGGTCAAGGCATGATGCTATATTTATTGTATGAGGTGATCATGTTTTGTAACGGAGTTATCGGCAACTGGCAGGAGCCATATGGTTGTCGTTTTATTGTATGCAATGCAATCACCCTATAATTGCTTTACTTTATCACTAAGCGGTAGCGATAGTCGTAGAAGCAATAGTTGGCGAGACGACAACGATGCTATGATTGAGATCAAGGTGCCGCACCGGTGACGATGGTGATCATGACGGTGCTTTGGAGATGGAGATCAAAGGCACAAGATGATGATGGCCATATCATATCACTTATATTGATTGCATGTGATGTTTATCCTTTATGCATCTTATTCTGCTTTGTTTGACGGTAGCATTATAAGATGATCTCTCACTAAATTTCAAGGTAAAAGTGTTCTCGCTGAGTATGCACCGTTGCCAAAGTTCGTCGTGCCGAGACACCACGTGATGATCGGGTGTGATAAGCTCAACGTTCATCTACAACGGGTGTAAGACAGTTTTGCACACGCAGAATACTCGGGTTAAACTTGACGAGCCTAGCATATGCAGATATGGCCTCGGAACACTCAGACCGAGAGGTCGAGCGTGAATCATATAGTAGATATGATCAACATAGTGATGTTCACTATTGAAAACTACTCCATCTCACGTGATGATAGGACATGGTTTAGTTGATATGGATCACGTGATCACTTAGATGATTAGAGGGACGTCTATCTAAGTGGGAGTTCTTAAGTAATATGATTAATTGAACTTTAATTTATCATGAACTTAGTCCTGGTAGTATTAGCATATCTATGTTGTAGATCAATAGCTCGCGTTTAGCTCCCCTGTTTTATTTTGATATGTTCCTAGAGAAAACTAAGTTGAAAGATGTTAGTAGCAATGATGCGGATTGGATACGTGATCTAAGGTTTATCCTCATTGCTGCACAGAAGAATTATGTCCTTGATGCACCGCTAGGTGATAGACCTATTGCAGGAGCAGATGCAGACGTTATGAACGTTTGGCTAGCTCAATATGATGACTACTTGATAGTTTAGTGCACCATGCTTAACGGCTTAGAATCAGGACTTCAAAGACGTTTTGAACGCCATGGACCATATGAGATGTTCCAGGAGTTGAAGTTAATATTTCAAGCAAATATCCGAGTTGAGAGATATGAAGTCTCCAACAAGTTCTATAGCTAAACGATGGAGGAGAATAGCTCAAGCAGTGAGCATGTGCTTAGATTGTATGGGTACTACAATCGCTTGAATCAAGTGGGAGTTAATCTTCCAGATAAAATAGTGATTGACAGAATTCTCTAGTCACCATCACCAAGTTAGTAGAACTTCGTGATGAACTATAGTATGCAAGGGATGACGAAAATGATTCTCGAGCTTTTCATGATGATGAAATCGATGAAGGTAGAAATCAAGAAAGAGCATCAAGTGTTGATGATTAACAAGACCACTAGTTTCTAGAAAAGGGCAAAGGGAAAGAAAGGGAACTTCATGTAGAATGGCAAGCAAGTTGTCACTTCCGTGAAGAAGCCCAAAGCTAGACTAAAGCCTGAAACTGAGTGCTTCTACTGCAAAGGAAATGGTCACTGGAAGCGGAAATGCCCTAAATATTTGGTGAATAAGAAGGATGGCAAAGTGAACAAGGGTATATTTGATATACAGGTTATTGATGTGTACCTTACTAGTGTTTATAGTAGCCCCTGGGTATTTGATACTTGTTCGGTTGCTAAATATTAGTAACTCGAAACAGGAGTTACAGAATAAACAGAGACTAGTTGAGGGTGAAGTGATGATGTGTGTTGGAAGTGGTTCCAAGATTGATATAATCATCATCGCACACTCCCTATACTTTCGGGATTAGTGTTAAACCTAAATAAATGTTATTTAGCGTTTGCGTTGAGCATGAATATGATTTGATCATGTTTATTGCAATACGATTATTCATTTAAAGTCAGAGAATAATTGTTGTTCTGTTTGCCTGAATAAAACCTTCAATGGTCATACACCCAATGAAAATAGTTTGTTGGATCTCGATCATAGTGATACACATATTCATAATATTGATGCCAAAAGATGCAAAGTTGATAATGATAGTGCAACTTATTTGTGGCACTGCCGTTTGGGTCATATCAGTGTAAAGCGCATGCAGAAACTCCATAAATATGGACCTTTGGAATCACTTGGTTATGAATCATTTGATGCTTGCGAACCGTGCCTTTTGGGCAAGATGACTAAAACTCCGTTCTCCGGAACAATAGAATGAGCTACTAACTTGTTGGAAATAATACATACCGATGTATGCGGTCCAATGAGTGTTGATGCTCGTGGCGGGTATCGTTACTTTCTGACCTTCACAGATGATTTGAGCAGATATTAGTATATCTACTTAATGAAGCACAAGTCTGAAACATTTGAAAAGTTCAAAGAATTTCAGAGTGAAGTGGAGAATCATCGTAACAAGAAAATAAAGTTTCTACAATCTGATCGTAGAGGAGAATATTTGAGTTACGAGTTTGGCCTTCATTTAAAAACAATGTGGAATAGTTTCACAGCTCACGCCACATGGAACACCACAGAGCAATGGTGTGTCCGAACGTCGTAACCGCACTTTATTGGATATGGTGCGATCTATGATGTATCTTACCGATTTACCACTATCATTTTGGGGTTATGCATTAGAGACAGCTGCATTCACCTTAAATAGGGCACCATCAAAATCCGTTGAGACGACGCCTTATGAACTGTGGTTTGGCAAGAAACGAAAGTTGTCGTTTCTTAAAGTTTGGGGTTGCGATGCTTATGTGAAAAAAAATTCATCCTGATAAGCTCAAACCCAAATCGGAGAAATGTGTCTTCATAGGATACCCAAAGGAGACAGTTGGGTACACCTTCTATCACAGATCCGAAGGCAAGACATTCGTTGCTAAGAATGGATCCTTTCTAGAGAAGGAGTTTCTCTCTAAAGAAGTGAGTGGGAGGAAAGTAGAACTTGATGAGGTAACTGTACCTGCTCCCTTATTGGAAGGTAGTTCATCACAGAAATCTGTTCCTGTGACTCCTACACCAATTAGTGAGGAAGCTAATGATGATGATCATGTAAGTTCAGATCAAGTTACTACCAAACCTCGTAGGTCAACCAGAGTGAGATCCGCACCAAGAGTGGTACGGTAATCCTGTTCTGGAGGTCATGTTACTTGACCATGACGAACCTACGAACTATGAGGAAGCGATGATGAGCCCAGATTCCGGGAAATGGCTTGAGGCCATGAAATCTGAGATGGGATCCATGTATGAGAACAAAGTTTGGACTTTGGTTGACTTGCCCGATGATCGGCAAGCCATGGAAAATAAATGGATCTTCAAGAGGAAGACGGACGCTGATAGTAGTGTTACTATCTACAAAGCTAGACTTGTTGAAAAATGTTTTTGACAAAGTTCAAGGTGTTGACTACGATGAGATTTTCTCACTCGTAGCGGTGCTTAAGTCTGTCTGAAGCATGTTAGCAAATTGCCACATTTTATGAAATCTGGCAAATGGATGTCAAAACTACATTCCTTAATGGATTTCTTAAAGAAGAGTTGTATATGATGCAACCAGAAGGCTTTGTCGATCCTAAAGGTGCTAACAAAATGTGTAAGCTCCAGCGATCCATCTATGGACTGGTGCAAGCATCTCGGAGTTGGAATATGCATGTTGATGAGTTGATCAAAGCATGTAGTTTTATACAGACTTGCCGTGAAGCCTGTATTTACAAGAAAGTGAGTGGGAGCACTACATCATTTCTGATAAATATATGTGAATGACATATTGTTGATCGGAAATAATGTAGAATTTTCTGGAAAGCATAAAGGAGTATTTGAAAGGAGTTTTTTCAAAGAAAGACCTCGGTGAAGCTGCTTACATATTGAGCATCAAGATCTATAGAGATAGATCAAGACGCTTGATAAGTTTTTTCAATGAGTACATACCTTGACAAGATTTTGAAGTAGTTCAAAATGGAATAGTCAAAGAAAGAGTTCTTCCATGCGTTACAAGGTGTGAAATTGAGTAAGACTCAAAGCCCGACCACGGCAGAAGATAGAAAGAGAATGAAATTCATTCCCTATGCCTCAGCCATAGGTTCTATAAAGTATGCCATGCTGTGTACCAGATCTATTGTATACCCTACACTGAGTTTAGCAAGGGAGTGCAATAGTGATCTAGGAGTAGATCACTGGACAGCCGTCAAAATTATCCTTAGTGGAATAAGGATATAGTTCTCGATTATGGAGGTGACAAAAGGTTCGTTGTAAAGGGTTACGTCGATGCAAGTTTTGACACTAATCTAGATAACTCTAAGTCTCAATCTGGATACATATTGAAAGTGGGAGCAATTAGCTAGAGTAGCTCCGTGCAGAGCATTGTTGACATAGAAATTTGCAAAATACATACGGATCTGAATGTTGCAAACCCGTTGACTAAACTTCTCTCACAAGCAAAACATGATCACACCTTAGTACTCTTTGGGTGTTAATCACATAGCGATGTGAACTAGATTATTGACTCTAGTAAACCCTTTGGGTGTTGGTCACATGACGATGTGAACTATGGGTGTTAATCACATGGTGATGTGAACTATTGGTGTTAAATCACGTGGCGATGTGAACTAGATTATTGACTCTAATGCAAGTGGGAGACTGAAGGAAATATGCCCTAGAGGCAATAATAAAGTTATTGTTTATTTCCTTATTTCATGATAAATGTTTATTATTCATGCTAGAATTGTATTAACCGGAAACTTAGTACATGTGTGAATACATAGACAAACAGAGTGTCACTAGTATGCCTCTACTTGACTAGCTCGTTGAATCAAAGATGGTTAAGTTTGCTAGCCATAGACATGAGTTGTTATTTGATTAACGGGATCACATCATTAGAGAATGATGTGATTGACTTGACCCATTCCGTTAGCTTAGCATTTGATCGTTTAGTATATTGCTATTGCTTTCTTCATGATTTATACATGTTTCTATGACTATGAGATTATGCAACTCCCGATTACCGGAGGAACACTTTGTTTTCTACCAAACGTCACAACGTAACTGGGTGATTATAAAGGTGCTCTACAGGTGTCTCCGATGGTACTTGTTGAGTTGGCATAGATCAAGATTAGGATTTGTCACTCCAATTGTCGGAGAGGTATCTCTGGGCCCTCTCGGTAATGCACATCACAATATGCCTTGTAAGCAATGTGACTAATGAGTTAGTTGCGGGATTGATGCATTACGTAACGAGTAAAGAGACTTTCCGGTAACGAGATTGAGCTAGGTATTGAGATACCGGCGATCGAATCTCGGGCAAGTAACATTCCGATGACAAAGGGAACAACGTATGTTGTTATGCGGTTTGACCGATAAAGATCTTCGTAGAATATGTGGGAGCCAATATGAGCATCCTAGTTCCGCTATTGGTTATTGGCCGGAGACGTGTCTCGGTCATGTCTACATAGTTCTCGAACCCGTAGGGTCCGCACGCTTAAAGTTCGGTGACGATTTTTTGTGTTTTGATGTACCAAAGGTAGTTCGGAGTCCCGGATATGATCACAGAAATGACGAGGAGTCTCGAAATGGTCGAGACATAAAGATCGATATATTGGACGACTATATTCGGACATCGGAAGTGTTCCGGGTGGTTTCGGAGAAAACCGGAGTGCCGGAGGGTTACCGGAACCCTCCCGGGAGAAATAGTGGGCCTTATGGGCCTTAGTGGAGAGAGAGGGCTGGCCTAGGGCAGGCCGCGCGCCCCACCCCCTCTGGTCCGAATTGGACTAGGAGAGGGGGCGGCGCCGTTTCCTTCTCCCTCTCCCCCTTCCTTTCCCCCTCCTAGTAGGAGTAGGAAAGAGGGGAGTCCTACTCCTACTAGGAGGAGGACTCCTCCTCCTGGCGCGCCCTACAAGGGCCGGCCGGCCTCCCCCTTGCTCCTTTATATACGAGGGAAGGGGGGCACCTCTAAACACACAAGTTGATCTGTTGATCTCTCCCAGCCGTGTGCGGTGCCCCCCTCCACCATAATCCACCTCGATCATATCGTAGCGGTGCTTAGGCGAAGCCCTGCGTCGATAGCATCATCATCACCGTCATCACGCCGTCGTGCTGACGAAACTCTCCGGCGAAGCTTTGCTGGATCAGAGCTCGCGGGACGTCATCGAGCTGAACGTGTGCTGAACTCAGAGGTGTCGTGCGTTCAGTAATTGGATCGGTCGGATCGTGAAGACGTACGACTACATCAACCGCGTTGTGCTAACGCTTCCGCTTTCGGTCTACGAGGGTACGTGGACACACTCTCCCCTCTCGTTGCTATGCGTCACCATGATCCTGTGTGTGCGTAGGAATTTTTTTGAAATTACTACGTTCCCCAACAGTCCTCGGGTGTCCGGACTATTTGATATGGGACGGACTAATGGGCCGTGAAGATAAAAGCAGAAGACTTTTCCCCCGTCTCCGGGTAGGACTCTTATATGCGTGGATGGCAAGTTTGATGTCCGGATATGTTATTTCCTTCCCCTGCAAACCGACTCTATATAACCCTTGGCCCCTCCGGTGTGTATATAAACCAGAGGGTTTAGTCCATAGAGATCATCAGAATTCTCATAGGCTAGACAACTAAGGTTTATCTATTACGATCTCGAGGTAGATCAACTCTTGTAACCCCTATACTCGTTGAATATAATCAAGTAGGACGTAGGGTTTTACCTCCTTTAAGAGGTCCCGAACCTGGGTAAACATTGTGTCTCCATCGTCCCTTGTTACCATTGATCCTCAGACGCACAACTCGGGACCCCCTACCCGAGATCTGCCGGTTTTGACACCGACAAAAAGCGTTAGAAAAAGTAGATACGTTGGAGACGTATCAATGCTCCATCTTCATCACACAAAGTATTAAATCATGCACAACCCCGATGACAAGCCAAGCAATTGTTTCAAACTTTTGATGTTCTCAATTTTTTCAACGTTCACGCAATACATGAGCGTGAGCTATGGATATAGCACTATAGGTGGAATAGAATATGGTGCTTGTGGAGAAGACAAAAAGAAGGAGATAGTCTCACATCAACTAGGCGTATCAATGGGCTATGGAGATGCCCATAAATAGATATGAATGCGAGTGAGTAGGGATTGCCATGCAACGGATGCACTAGAGCTATAAGTGTATGAAAGCTCAAGAAGAAATTAAGTGGGTGTGCATCTAACTCACTTGCTCATGAAGACCTAGGGCAATTTGAGGAAGCCCATCATTGGAATATACAAGCCAAGTTCTATAATGGACATTTCCCACTAGTATATGAAAGTGACAACATAGGAGCCTCTCTATCATGAAGATCATGGTGCTACTTTGAAGCACAAGTGTGGAAAAAGGATAGTAGCATCGCCCCTTCTCTCTTTTCTCTCATTATTTTTTATTTATTTATTTTGGGCTCTTTGGCCACTTTTTTATTTTTTTTATTTTTTCATCCGGAGTCTCATCCCGACTTGTGGGGGAATCATAGTCTCCATCATCCTTTCCTCACATGGGACAATGCTCAAATAATGATGATCATCACACTTTTATTTACTTTACAACTCAATACTAGAACAAATATATGACTCTATATGAATGCCTCCGGCAGTGTACCGGGATGCGCACTGACTCAAGAGTGACATGTATAAAAAATATGAATGGTGGCTTTGCCACAAATACGATGTCAACTACATGATCATGCAAAGCAATATGACAATAATGAAGCGTGTCATAATAAACGGAACAGTGGAAGTTGCATGGCAATATATCTCAGAATGGCTATGGAAATGCCATAATAGGTAGGTATGGTGGCTGTTTTGAGGAAGGGTATATGGTGGGTTTAATGCACCGAAGAAAGTTGTGCGGTACTAGAGAGGCTAGCAATGGTGGGAAGGGTGAGAGTGCGTATAATCCATGGATTCAACATTAGTCATAAAGAACTCACATACTTATTGCAAAAGTCTATTAGCTATCAAAACAAAGTACTACACGCATGCTCCTAGGGGGATAGATTGGTAGGAAAAGACCATCACTCGTCCCCGACCGCCACTCATAAGGAAGACAATTAATAAATATATCATGCTCCGACTTCATCACATAACGGTTCACCATAAGTGCATGCTACGGGAATCACAAACTTTAACACAAGTATTTTACCAATCCACAATTACTCACTAGCATGATTCTAATATTACCATCTTTATATCTCAAAACAATCATAAGGAATCAAACATCTCATAGTATTAAATGCACTTAGTATGAAAGTTTTTATTATATCCCTCTTGGATGCCCATCATATTAGGACCATAACCTAAGCAAATCGCCATGTTGTTTAGAGAGACTCTTAAAATAATATAAGTGAAGCAAGATAGTTCAACAATTTTTATAAAATAAAACCACCGCCGTGCTCTAAAAAATATAAGTGAAGCACTAGAGCAACTACCCAGCTCAAAAGATATAAGTGAAGCACATAGGGTATTCTAATAAATTCAGGATTAATGTGTGTCCCTCTCGAAAGGTGTGTACAGCAAGGAAGATTGTGGCAAACTAAAAAGCAAAGACTCGCATCATACAAGACGCTCCAAGAAAAACACATATCATGCGGTGAATAAAAATATAGCCTCAAGTAAATTTACCGATGGTTTGAAGACGAAAGAGGGGATGCCATCTGGGTAATCCCCAAGCTTAGATGCTTGGTTGTCCTTGAATATTACCTTGGGGTTCCTTGGGCATCCCCAAGCTTAGGCTCTTGCCACTCCTTATTCCATAGTCCATCAAATCTTTACCCAAAACCTGAAAACTTCACAACACAAAACTCAACAAAAAACTCATAAGCTCTGTTAGTATAATAAAACAAATCACCACTTAGGTACTATTGTGAACTCATTCTAAATTTATATTGGTGTTATATCTACTGTATTCCAACTTCTCCATGGTTCATACCCTCCGATACTACCCATAGATTCATCAAAATAAGCAAACAACACAATGAAAACAGAATCTGTCAAAAACAAAACAATTTGTAGTAATCTGGAAACTTCGTATACTTCTGTAACTCCAATTTTTTGAAAAATTAGGACAATATAGGCAATTTGTATATCAGTCATGTGTCAAAAATTCAGGATTTTATCACGTTCTAGTGATTTTTATAAATTCTGATACTGGACGCAAAAGTTTCTGTTTTTGCACAGAATCAAGTCAACTATCATCCACACTATCCCAAAGGATTTACTTGGCACTTCATTGAAAAAAAAGCTATAAAAAATGATTACTACAATAGCTTAATCATGTGGACACACAAAAACAGTAGGGGTAAATGTTGGGTTGTCTCCTAACAAGCGCTTTTCTTTAATGTCTTTCTAGCTAGGCATGATGATTTCAATGATGCTCACATAAAAGATAAGAATTGAAACATAATGGGAGCATCATGAAGCATATGACAAGCACATTTAAGTATAACCCACTTCCTATGCATAGGGATTTTGTGAGCAAACAATTTATGGAACAAGAATCAACTAGCATTGGAAGGCAAAACAAGCATAACTTCAAGATTTTCAACACATAAAGAGGAAACTTGATACTAATGCAATATGTAGAATCATATTTTCCTCTCTCATAATAATTTTCAGTAGCATCATGAATGAATTCAACAATATAACCATCACATAAATCATTCTTTTCATGATCTACAAGCATAGAAATTTTACTACTCTTCACATAAACAAATTTATTCTCATGAATAGTAGTGGGAGCATCATATGAAACTTGAATACTATAAATTGTTTCCACATTAAAAGAGTAATGTTCAGTAAAAGGATATTCAAAATTATGACAATAATTATCACTACTTTTT
Organism: Triticum aestivum; assembly: GCF_018294505.1. Classification (NCBI taxonomy): domain Eukaryota; kingdom Viridiplantae; phylum Streptophyta; class Magnoliopsida; order Poales; family Poaceae; genus Triticum; species Triticum aestivum. Next base: position 181,032,804 of record NC_057799.1, read on the forward strand.
ATAACATAAGTATCATCACAATAATCATCGTAAGTAGCAACTTTGTTCTCACCATAATCAATCGAAACCTCTTCCAAGATAGTGGAATCATTACTAAATAAAGTCATGACCTCTTCAAATCCACTTTTATCAATATTGCAATCATCATAGATAGGAGGCATGCTATCATCACAATAAATTTGCACATCAAAACTTGGGGGACTAAAAATATCATCTTCATTAAACATAGCATCCCCAAGCTTGGGACAAACATTAATTGCAGCAAATAAATTCTCAAACATGTCATTCTCATCAAACATAGTATCCCCAAGCTTGTGGCTTTGCATATTATAGGCATAATCACTCTCATCATTATCAATAACACCAATAGTATAGCAATTATTATTATCACAATTTTCTAAGTTGGTGCCAAAAAGATTCTCAAGATTATAACAGGTATCATTACTTTCCCAATCATAATCATCACAATGAGAAATAGGCATAACAAAATCATCCTCAATAGCTTCTTCGGACGTTGTACCATAAGGCAAAGAATCAATATCATCATCAAGTATACCATCTTCCACATTTATTTTTGATTCACTCTCATGAGGTATAACAATAATAGGAGCAACATCATTTGGGAGAGATACCTTTTTACCTTTTCTTCTCTGTCTTTTCTTTTTCTTCTCCACATCATGTGTGGGTTTAATCAACTTTTTGGAGCTCCTTATTGATGAGATTGGTTGCATAGGAAGCTCATTCTCGTAAACCTGTTTCACGAGAGACAATAGGAGGGAAAGTGGAGAGCTTTAACCCTTCATTAGTATTTCTTTTATATTGTAATGGTTTTCTTATCTTTCTATAGTTGGCAATATAAGCATTCTCATTGCAATTTACCACGAAAAACATATAGATTTCTTTAAGAGTAGTTTCAGCATGGTCGGTGAATATGAATGCTTCAAACCAATTATTTTTATGTGACAATTCTTCACACCCCAAAAATAAATAGAGTTCATTATAGAGTTCAAGGGTGATCAAGTTATTGCAATATTTGGTCACGATTCGATCATGAAAAAGTATGCATTAAAAATTAAGATGGCCAACTCTATTGCAAAGTTCACAAGTAATGGGATGAAGAGAGCATAATTTTGTAGCTAATTTATCTATCTCCTTAAGCCATCGATTGGTTTCATCATGTTTATGCTTCTTACAATATCTATCATCCCTATAAGGCATGTCTTCACAAACTTTATTCACTCCACAAAAATTGACATGCTTATAAGAAACTTCTTTATCATGACTAGTGTAATCATCATTAGTATCACGAATATTCATAGCAAGCACACTAACAACATTGCAATCATGTTTATCATTCAACGATTTAGAGCCAAACATTTTATTGACTTCTTCTTCTAACACTTGAGCACAATTTTCCTTTCCATCATTTTCACGAAAGACATTAAAAAGATGAAGCATATGAGGCAACCTTAATTCATTTTTTTGTAGCTTTATTTTATAGACTAAACTAGTGATAAAACAAGAACCTAAAAGATTCAATTGCAAGATCTAAAGATATACCTTCAAGCACTCACCTCCCCGGCAACGGCGCCAGAAAAGAGCTTGATGTCTACTATGCAACCTTCTTCTTGTAGACTTGTGTTGGGCCTCCAAGCGCAGAGTTTTGTAGGACAGTAGCAAATTTCCCTCAAGTGGATGACCTAAGGTTTATCAATATGTGGGAGGCGTAGGATGAAGATGGTCTCTCTCAAACAACCCTGCAACCAAATAACAAAGAGTCTCTTGTGTCCCCAACACAACCAATACAATGGTAAATTGTATAGCTGCACTAGTTCGGCGAAGAGATGGTGATACAAGTATAATATGGATGGTAGATATAGGTTTTTGTAATCTGAAAATATAAAAACAGCAAGGGAGAAAGTAACAAAAGTGAGCAAAAATGGTATTGCAATGCTTGAAAACAAGGCCTAGGGTTCATACTTTCACTAGTGCAAGTTCTCTCAACAATGATAACATAATTAGATCATATGGCAATCCCTCAACGTACCACAAAGAGTCACTCCAAAGTTCCTATCGCAGAGAACATAAGATGAAATTGCTTGTAGGGTACGAAACCACCTCAAAGTTATTCTTTCCGATCAATCTATTGAGCTATTCCTATAAGTGTCACAAACAACCCTAGAGTTCGTAGTAAAATAACACCATATGACACACATCAATCAACCCTAATGTCACCTAGATACTCCAATGTCACCACAAGTATCTGTGGGTCAATTATACGATATGCATCAAACAACTTCAGATTCATAATATTCAATCCAACACAAAGAACCTCAAAGGGTGTCCCAAAATTCCTACCGGAGAAACAAGGACGAAAACGTGCATCAACCCCTATACATAGATTACCCAATGTCACCTCGGGAATCCGCGAGTTGAGTGCCAAAACATACATCAAGTGAATCAATAGAACACCCCATTGTCACCACGGGTATCCCACGCAAGACATACATCAAGTGTTCTCAAATCCATAATAGTATTCAATCCGATAATAATGAAACCTCAAAGGTAAAACTCAATTCATCACAAGAAGGTAGAGGGGGAGAAACACCATATGATTCAACTATAGTAACAAAGCTCGCGGTACATCAAGATCGTGCCAAATCAAGAACACGAGAGAGAGAGAGAGAGAGAGATCCAACACATAGCTACTAGTACATACCCTCAGCCGCGAAGGTGAACTACTCCTCCCTCGTCATGGAGACCGCCGGGATGATGAAGATGGCCACCGGTGATGGATTCCCCTTCCGGCAGGGTGCCAGAACAGGCTCCCGATTGATTTTTCGTGGCTACAGTGGCTTACAGCGGCGGAACTCCCGATCTAGGTTTCTTTCTGGGGGTTTCGGGATTTATAGGAATTTTTGGCGTGAGTCTCACATCAGCGGGGTCCACTGGGCAGCGGCAAGGCAGGGGGCGCGCCCTAGGGGGTGCGCCCTCCACCCTTATGGCTGCCTCGGGACTCCTCTGGTCCATCTCCAATGCTTCGTGGGCTTCTTCTGGTCCATAAAAAATCACCTTAAATTTTTAGGTCGTTTGGACTCCGTTTGATATTCCTTTTCTGTAAAACTAAAAAACAAGTAAAACAGAAACTAACACTGGGCTCTTGGTTAATAGGTTAGTACCCAAAATAATATAAAATAGCATATAAATGCATATAAAACATCCAAGATGGATAATATAATAGCATGAAACAATAAAAAATTATAGATACGTTGGAGACGTATCACCCCCATATCCGCCCTAGATTTGGGCTGGATATGAGGGGTGCCGGACAGCCCGGGTGTTTGGGGCCATTTTATTGTCGAGTTGTTTAGACTTGCTCAACAGTGCGCTGTCGAGTTGTCAAGACTTGGGACTGGGGATGCTGTAGTATAGGAAATCGAGTAGCATTTTGCTGTAATCATATTCGTAAATGACTAGATGTCATTTCTTATCCCAGACCCGTGTGCTTATTGATGATCTGCGCGAACTTACTTTTTTAGAAATGGAGGAGGACCCCCGGCCTCTGCATCTGGACGATGCATGCAGCCACTTTATTAATTGTTCACACAAGACATTACAAAGTAATACAACAACAAGACTAAAGCCACCGTCTACGCAACATCTGTCGCTAATCCTATCCAAATGATGAAGGGATGCTGATAGTCTGGGCCTAATACCAAACAGACCTCGCAGCCAAACCTAACATGTAAGACCAGAGGTCCCATCCAGGACGCCTGTCGGGTATGGGGCACCAACCGGTCCGGCGCACTCCTCAACCAGGACGCCTGCCGGGTATGAGGCCGCCGCAGCCACCTGCCACCAATCCATCTTCAGAGTTGTACTGCTGCATCTACCTTGCACGGTCTAGCTGCCGTCGACGCCACCATGCCGCCAGACAGCTTCCTCCTCCTGCGCGAGTCCATCTCCGCGCATCGGGCGCCGAGTCATCACTGCGCCATGCCACCGAGACCCACCGTCGATGATACTGTTGATGCCACACCGCTCCACCTACATGCCATCTCGCATCGACTCCAAACTACCAGCAACTCCACCACCCTGAGCAGTCCTCGGCCGACGCCTTCAGGAAGGAACACGACACCAAAGTTCCATCGTCGCCCAAACAGAGGAACAGAGGCTTTCGCCTGCGCTCATGGCAGTGGTGGTGGCGTAGGATCCATACCGAAGCCTCCAGGAAGGGAAACGGCGCCAAGGGCGTCGACTTTGGTGCGGCCGCCACGTCGGCCTGGAGTTTCCCCCGGATCCATGCCCACCCGCTAGATCCGTCTAGCCAGCACCGGTTACGTATTGGAACTAGCACGAACCGGAGCTGATCGAGTCGGAGATGACGCTACCAGGATTCACAGCCGGTCGCCGCCTGCCAAATTCCCAACGCCGCGCACGTCAGAGCTGACTCCGAACGATGCTGGCCTCACGCACACACACCTTTGGCCACCCCCAACCACGCCGGTGAGTGGGGGCAACCTCGGCGCGCGTGTTGGAAATATGCCCTAGAGGCAATAATAAATAGGTTATTATTATATTTCCTTGTTCACGATAATCGTTTATTATCCATGCTAGAATTGTATTGATAGGAAACTCAGATACATGTGTGGATACATAGACAACACCATGTCCCTAGTAAGCCTCTAGGAGACTAGCTCATTGATCAATAGATGGTTACGGTTTCCTGACCATGGACATTGGATGTCGTTGATAACGGGATCACATCATTAGGAGAATGATGTGATGGACAAGACCCAATCCTAAGCCTAGCACAAGATCGTGTAGTTCGTTTGCTCAGAGCTTTTCTAATGTCAAGTATCAGTTCCTTAGACCATGAGATTGTGCAACTCCCGGATACCGTAGGAATGCTTTGGGTGTACCAAACGTCACAACGTAACTGGGTGACTATAAAGGTGCACTACAGGTATCTCCGAAAGTGTCTGTTGGGTTGGCACGAATCGAGACTGGGATTTGTCACTCCGTGTAAACGGAGAGTTATCTCTGGGCCCACTCGGTAGGACATCATCATAATGTGCACAGTGTGACCAAGGAGTTGATCACAGGATGATGTGAGTTACGGAACGAGTAAAGAGACTTGCCGGTAACGAGATTGAACAAGGTATCGGGATACCGACGATCGAATCTCGGGCAAGTAACATACCGATAGACAAAGGGAATTGTATACGGGATTGATTGAATCCTCAACATCGTGGTTCATCCGATGAGATCATCGAGGAGCATGTGGGAGCCAACATGGGTATCCAGATCCCGCTGTTGGTTATTCACCGGAGAGTCGTCTCGGTCATGTCTGCGTGTCTCCCGAACCCGTAGGGTCTACACACTTAAGGTTCTGTGACGCTAGGGTTGTAGAGATATTAGTATGCGGTAACCCGAAAGTTGTTCGGAGTCCCGGATGAGATCCCGGATGTCACGAGGAGTTCCGGAATGGTCCGGAGGTAAAGATTTATATATGGGAAGTCTTATTTTGGTCGCCGGAAAAGTTTCGCGCATTATCGGTATTGTACCGGGAGTGCCGAAAGGGGTCCGGGGGTCCACCAAGGGGGTCCACCAGCCCCGGGGGGGCACATGGGCTGTAGGGGGTGCGCCTTGGCCTATATGGGCCAAGGGCACCAGCCCCAAGAGGCCCATGCGCCAAGAGATAAGAAAAAAAGGAGAGTCCTAAAGGGAGAAGGCACCTCCGAGGTGCCTTGGGGGGGAAGGACTCCTCCCTGGCCGCACCCTTCCTTGGAGGAAGGGCCAAGGCTGCGCCCCCCTCTCCCTTGGCCCTATATATAGTGGGGGGAGGGAGGGCAGCAACACCCTAAGCCCTGGCGCCTCCCTCTCCCTCCCGTGACACATCTCCCTCCTCCCGCAGCGCTTGGCGAAGCCCTGTTGGAATCCCGCTACTTCCACCACCACGCCGTCGTGCTGCTGGATCTCCATTAACCTCTCCTCCCCCCTTGCTGGATCAAGAAGGAGGAGACGTCGCTGCTCCGTACGTGTGTTGAACGCGGAGGTGCCGTCCGTTCGGCGCTAGGATCATCGGTGATTTGGATCACGACGAGTACGACTCCATCAACCCCGTTCGCTTGAACGCTTCCGCTCGTGATCTACAAGGGTATGTAGATGCACTCCCCTTCCCTCGTTGCTAGATTACTCCATAGATTGATCTTGGTGATGCGTAGAAAATTTTGAATTTCTGCTACGTTCCCCAACAGTGGCATCATGAGCTAGGTCTATGCGTAGTTTCTATGCACGAGTAGAACACAAAGTAGTTGTGGGCGTCGATGTTGCCAATTCTTCTTGCCGCTACTAGTCTTATCTTGTTTCGGCGGCATTGTGGGATGAAGCGGCCCGGACCGACCTTACACGTACGCTTACGTGAGACTGGTTCCACCGACTGACATGCACTAGTTGCATAAGGTGGCTAGCGGGTGTCTGTCTCTCCCACTTTAGTCGGAACGGATTCGATGAAAAGGGTCCTTATGAAGGGTAAATAGAAATTGGCATATCACGTTGTGGTTTTACGTAGGTAAGAAACGTTCTTGCTAGAAACCTATACAAGCCACATAAAAAAAACTTGCAACAACAATTAGAGGACGTCTAACTTGTTTTTGCAGCATGTGCTATGTGATGTGATATGGCCAGAAGATATGATGAATGATATATGTGATGTATGAGATTGATCATATTCTTGTAATAGGGATCACGACTTGCATGTCGATGAGTATGACAACCGGCAGGAGCCATAGGAGTTGTCTTTATTTTTGTATGACCTGCGTGTCATTGAATAACGCCATGTAAATTACTTTACTTTATTGCTAAGCGCGTTAGCCATAGAAGTAGAAGTAATCGTTGGCGTGACAACTTCATGAAGACACAATGATGGAGATCATGATGATGGAGATCATGGTGTCATGCCGGTGACAAAGATGATCATGGTGCCCCGAAGATGGAGATCAAAGGAGCAAAATGATATTGGCCATATCATGTCACTATTTGATTGCATGTGATGTTTATCATGTTATACATCTTATTTGCTTAGAACGACGGTAGCATAAATAAGATGATCCCTCACTAAAAATTTCAAGAGACGTGTTCCCCCTAACTGTGCACCGTTGCGAAGGTTTGTTGTTTCGAAGCACCACGTGATGATCGGCTGTGATAGATTCTAACGTTCGAATACAACGGGTGTTGACGAGCCTAGCATGTACAGACATGGCCTCGGAACACATGCGAAACACTTAGGTTGACTTGACGAGCCTAGCATGTACAGACATGGCCTCGGAACACAAGAGACCGAAAGGTCGAACATGAGTCGTATAGCAGATACGATCAACATGGAGATGTTCACCGATGATGACTAGTCCATCTCACGTGATGATCGGACACGGCCTAGTATGACTCGGATCATGTATCACTTAGATAACTAGAGGGATGTCTATCTGAGTGGGAGTTCAATAATCAGATGAACTTCATTATCATGAACATAGTCAAAAGGTCTTTGCAAATTATGTCATATCTTGCGCTTTAGTTCTACTGGTTAAGATACGTTCCTAGAGAAAATTTAGTTGAAAGTTGGTAGTAGCAATTATGCGGACTGGGTCCGTAAACTGAGGATTGTCCTCATTGCTGCACAGAAGGCTTATGTCCTTAATGCACTGCTCGGTGTGCTGAACCTCAGCGTCGTCTGTAGATGTTACGGAACATCTGACATACACGTTTTGATGACTACGTGATAGTTCAGTGCGTAATGCTAACGGTTTAGAATTGTGGCACCAGAGACGTTTTTGAAACGTCGCAGAACATGTGAGATGTTCCGAAGACTGAAATTGGGATTTCAGACTAGTGCCCACGTCAAGAGGTATGAGACCTCTGACAAGTTTCTTAAGCCTGCAAACTAAGGGAGAAAGGCTCAATCGTTGAGCATGTGCTCAGATTGTCTGAGTACCACAATCGCTTGAATCGAGTGGGAGTTAATCTCCCAGATGAGATAGTGATAGTTCTCCATAGTCACTGCCACCAAGCTAGTAGAGCTTTGTGATGAACTATAACATATCAGGGACAGTTATGATGATCCTTGAGGAACTCGCGATGTTTGACACCGCGAAAGTAGAAATCAAGAAGGAGCATCAATTGTTGATGGTTAGTAAAACCACTAGTTTCTAGAAGGGCAAGGGCAAAAGGGATACTTCATGAAACAGCAAGTCGTTTGCTGCTCTAGTGAAGAATCCCAAGGTTGAACCCAAACCCGAGACTAAGTGCTTCTGTAATGAGAGGAACGGTCACTGAAGCGGAACTACCCTAGATACTTGGTAGATGAGAAGGCAGGCAAGGTCGACAGAAGTATATTGGATATACATTATATGAATGTGTACTTTACTCCTAGCAGCACCAGGGTATTAGATACCGGTTCAGTTGCTAAGTGTTAGTAACTCGAAATAAAAGCTGCGGAATAAATGGAGACTAGCTAAAGGTGAGATGACGATGTGTGTTGGAAGTGTTTCCAAGGTTGATGTGATCAAGCATCGCATGCTCTCTCTACCATCGAGATTGGTGTTTGCGTTGAGCATAAACATGATTGGATTATGTTTATCGCAATATGGTTATTCATTTAAGGAGAATAATGGTTACTCTGTTTATTTGAATAATACCTTCAATGGTCTTGCACCTAAAATGAATCTCGATCGCAGTGATACACATGTTCGTGCCAAAAAGATATAAAATAGTAATGATAGTACCACATACTTGTGGCACTGCCACTTGAGTCATATTGGTGTAGAACGCATGAAGAAGCTCCATGTAGATGGATCTTTGGACTCACTCGTTTTTGAAAAGATTGAGACATGCGAACCATGTCTATTGGTATATATGCATGAAGAAACTCCATGCAGATGGATCGTTTGTACTCACTTGATTTTGAATCACTTGAGACATGCAAATCATACCACATGGGCAAGATGACTGAAAGGCCTCGTTTTCAGTAAGATGGAACAAGAGAGCAATTTATTGGAAGTAATACATTTTGATGTATGCAGTCCAATGAATGCTGAGGCATGCAGTGGATATCGCTATGTTCTTACTTCACAGATGATTTGAGTAGATGCTGAGAATATTTACTTGATGAAACACAAGTCTGAATTATTGAAAGGTTCAAGTAATTTCAGAGTGAAGTTGAAGATCGTCGTGACAAGAGGATAAAATGTCTATGATATGATCATAGAGATATCTGAGTTACGAGTTTAGCACACAATTAAGACATTGTGGAAAGTGTTTCACAATTAATACCGCGTGGAACACCATAGTGTGATGGTGTGTCCGAACATCATAACTGCACCCTATTGGATATGGTGCATACCATGATGTCTCTTATCGAATTACCACTATCGTTTATGGGTTAGGCATTAGAGATAACCGCATTCACTTTAAAAGGGGCACCACGCAATTCCGTTCAGACGACACCGTTTAGAGAAACCTAATTTGTCGTTTCTTAAAAGTTTGGGGCTGCGACGCTTATGTGAAAAAGTTTTAGGCTAATAAGCTCGAACCCAAAGCGGATAAATGCATCTTCATAGAATACCCAAAAACAGTTGGGTATACCTCCTATTTCAGATCTGGAAGCAAAAGTAATTGCTTCTAGAAGCGAGTCCTTTCTCGAGGAAAAGTTTCTCTCGAAAGAATTGAGTGGGAGGATGGTGGAGACTTGATAGGGTTATTGAACCGTCACTTCAACTAGTGTGTAGCAGGGCACTGGAAGTTGTTCCTGTGGCACCTACATCAATTGAAGTGGAAGCTTATGATAGTGATCATGAAACTTCGGATCAAGTCACTACCAAACCTCGTAGGACGACGAGGATGCGTACTACTTCAGAGTAATGCGTAATCCTGTCTTGGAAATCGTGAACTTATCCTTAGTATCTAGTGGACTAAGGAATTTTCTCGATTATGGAGGTGAAAAGGAGTTCGTCGTAAAGGGTTACGTCGATGCGAACTTTGACACTAATCCGGATGACTCTGAGTAGTAAACCGGATTCGTATAGTAGAGCAGTTATTTGAAATGGCTCCAAGTAGCGTGTGGTAGCATCCACAAGATGACATAGATATTCGTAAAGCACACACGGATCTGAAAGGTTCAGACCCGTTGACTAATAACCTCTCTCACAAGCATAACATGATCAAACCAGAACTCATTGAGTGTTAATCACATGGTGATGTGAACTAGATTTTTGACTCTAGTAAACTCTTGGGTGTTGGTCACATGGTGATGTGACCTATGAGTGTTAATCACATGGTGATGTGGACTGGATTATTGACTCTAGTGCAAGTGGGAGACTGTTGGAAATATGCCCTAGAGGCAATAATAAATAGGTTATTATTATATTTCCTTGTTCACGATAATCGTTTATTATCCATGCTAGAATTGTATTGATAGGAAACTCAGATACATGTGTGGATACATAGACAACACCATGTCCCTAGTAAGCCTCTAGGAGACTAGCTCGTTGATCAATAGATGGTTACGGTTTCCTGACCATGGACATTGGATGTCGTTGATAACGGGATCACATCATTAGGAGAATGATGTGATGGACAAGACCCAATCCTAAGCCTAGCACAAGATCGTGTAGTTTGTTTGCTCAGAGCTTTTCTAATGTCAAGTATCAGTTCCTTAGACCATGAGATTGTGCAACTCCCGGATACCGTAGGAATGCTTTGGGTGTACCAAACGTCACAACGTAACTGGGTGACTATAAAGGTGCACTACAGGTATCTCCGAAAGTGTCTGTTGGGTTGGCACGAATCGAGACTGTGATTTGTCACTCCGTGTAAACGGAGAGGTATCTCTGGGCCCACTCGGTAGGACATCATCATAATGTGCACAGTGTGACCAAGGAGTTGATCACGGGATGATGTGAGTTACGGAACGAGTAAAGAGACTTGCCGGTAACGAGATTGAACAAGGTATCGGGATACCGACGATCGAATCTCGGGCAAGTAACATACCGATAGACAAAGGGAATTGTATACGGGATTGATTGAATCCTCAACATCGTGGTTCATCCGATGAGATCATCGAGGAGCATGTGGGAGCCAACATGGGTATCCAGATCCCGCTGTTGGTTATTCACCGGAGAGTCGTCTCGGTCATGTCTGCGTGTCTCCCGAACCCGTAGGGTCTACACACTTAAGGTTCGGTGACGCTAGGGTTGTAGAGATATTAGTATGCGGTAACCCGAAAGTTGTTCGGAGTCCCGGATGAGATCCCAGACGTCACGAGGAGTTCCGGAATGGTCCGGAGGTAAAGATTTATATATGGAAAGTCTTATTTTGGTCGCCGGAAAAGTTTCGCGCATTATCGGTATTGTACCGGGAGTGCCGAAAGGGGTCCGGGGGTCCACCAGCCCCGGGGGGGCACATGGGCTGTAGGGGGTGCGCCTTGGCCTATATGGGCCAAGGGCACCAGCCCCAAGAGGCCCATGCGCCAAGAGATAAGAAAAAAAGGAGAGTCCTAAAGGGAGAAGGCACCTCCGAGGTGCCTTGGGGGGAAGGACTCCTCCCTGGCCGCACCCTTCCTTGGAGGAAGGGCCAAGGCTGCGCCCCCCCCTCTCCCTTGGCCCTATATATAGTGGGGGGAGGGAGGGCAGCAACACCCTAAGCCCTGGCGCCTCCCTCTCCCTCCCGTGACACATCTCCCTCCTCCCGCAGCGCTTGGCGAAGCCCTGTTGGAATCCCGCTACTTCCACCACCAAGCCGTCGTGCTGCTGGATCTCCATTAACCTCTCCTCCCCCCTTGCTGGATCAAGAAGGAGGAGACGTCGCTGCTCCGTACGTGTGTTGAACGCAGAGGTGCCGTCCGTTCGGCGCTAGGATCATCGGTGATTTGGATCACGACGAGTACGACTCCATCAACCCCGTTCGCTTGAACGCTTCCGCTCGTGATCTACAAGGGTATGTAGATGCACTCCCCTTCCCTCGTTGCTAGATTACTCCATAGATTGATCTTGGTGATGCGTAGAAAATTTTGAATTTCTGCAACGTTCCCCAACAGCGCGCCCACCGCCGCTCAGGGCCGCTAGGCCGGCGCCCGAGCCCACACCATCTGGAGGGGAACCGATCCGGGGTGGGGGGCCCAGATCCGCCGCCGCCAGCCGCCATGGCCGGCCCCATGCTGCCCCCGCAGCCGTGGAGGCACAACCGTCGCCGAAATCTGATCGGGCCGCCGCCCCATCATGCCCACTCTGCCTCCACGCCGGACGACCAGGTTCGCCATCACGTTTCGGCCAGAGGATCCCCTCGCGAGGAGAGGAGGAAGGTCCGCTGTCCGCCGGGCGAGCTTCGCTTGCCGGCCTCCTCCGGCAGCGGAGAATAGGGGGGAAGGGAGGGCCTGGAGGCGACGGCGGCTAGGGCGCCCGAGCCGCCCCCTGGAGACGACGCGAGCGCTAGCAGATCCATCCCCGTGACGAGCCTGATTCAAGGGGGCAAAAGCAAATTCGGAAATGACTCCAAAACCCTGCTGAGGTTCCTATGCCACAGAAATGATTCAGACATCACACTATGTAAAGAAGCATTTCAAGATACCCAGTTCAGCTCCCCCGAGCACCTGATTTACGGGGAAAATCTGGACACTCCTCGAAGGTTACATATAACGGATGGAACGGTTCTCGGCCTTGTGCAACCTAGGAAGCGTATCTTGTAATAATTGTGCATTATTAGCAGTAGAAGCTAGGGAACCATACGCTAGTTCTGATTCATGGGCATTATATTGATTGATTGCTTCTGCCCTGGAAAGATTTAGATGTCTTACCCTTGTTTCTTTGGGGAGTTTTTAGCTGGATTTTGATGGCATTTCTGTCTGATGGGAATGTTGGTCTATTTGTGTGGTTTCAGAACTGATGCCTACAATTTTGTAGGTGATTTTTTATGGTTAAGATCAATGTGATTTTTCGCACTCATTTGTTGTGGTTTGCAATGTTAGTGCGAACTTTATAAAATTGGTTTAAGTCCACTTTTGATTTCATGAACTCAACTTGAGTCTCCCTCTGATTTGAAGCTCAGCCCAAGGATTTTGATTTCATTTTCGTGTAATAACCAAGTTCATCTCTTTTTTTACAAGAATGTAACTTTTTTTTTGCGGGATAATGTAACTTTGACGCAAACCCAAGAATCTGTGAAACAAATATATAATACTCCCTCCGTCTCATAATATAAGAACGTTTTTGACACTAGTGTAGTGTTAAAAACGTTCTTATATTTTGGGACAGAGGGAGTAGTAATATTGTCATATGTAAATTTTGCATTATCATACTTGTATATATATAGGAGTACAATTGTAGTACAAACTGTTTTGTTTCGCCTGATCTAGTACATGTACATGGAAGCAACTTGTGATGGCGCACTTGCTGAGGCATCGATCTCTCCTTCTCAGACGCAGGCAACTCCAGCGAACACCGGCGTAGCCTTCCCGCCGTCTTCGAGCTTCATCAGTTTGGCGCCGTGATCGTCCGGCGGCGGACAGGCGCTCGCCCGCTTCTTCCTCTTTGCCTCGCCGGCAGCATCGTCCGCTGCAGCCATGTCGAGCAGGCGCTGCACCATCTCCATGGCGATGTCCAGCCCTGGGACGTACTCCGTGAGTACCTTGCAGTTCTCGGGGCCGCAGTTCTTGAACGTGTCCAAAGCTTCCCGCAGCTCGTGCCTGGACGCGCCCGCCAGGTGCCGCGTGACGGAGGACACGACGGCGAGGCGCCCGCGGTCGTTGACGAGGGATGCGGCGTGGATGGCGTCCTCCATCCCGACGGGCTCGTGGTCTCCCCGGCGCCTCCGGCGCGCCGCGCCGGCCCTTTCGGCGAGGCCGACCCGCAGCTCGCGGTCGAGCAGCCGGTGGCCGTGCATGTTGCGGCACGCGCTCTGCGCCGTGGCGTCGTCAGCGTACTCGACGAAGGCGTAGCCCTTGCGCTTCCCCGTGTCGGCGTCGGCGGCGAGGTTGAAGGAGAGGGCGGGGCCGATGAGCTCGCAGGCGTCGCGGACCTCCTTCTCCTCGGCTTTGAAGGGGATGTTGCCGACGTAGACGACGCGGCTGCAGCGGCAGTTGCCGGCGGCGGCGGCGATGCTGTCCATGATTGGCAGCTTGAGTCGATTGAGACGGCCAAATGCGATCGAGACCGGCTGGATCAAGGCTTTGACGAAATATATGGAGTCGAATCATCATCGTTCAAGACTCGGATTCGGCGTCCTTTTTCTCTCAAAGCGCGTCTCATGTCGTAAGTCGGTTCCGGGGCGCGTAAGTCGGTTCAGGTGCGCGTGGTTCAAGACTCGGATTCGATGTCGTAAGTCGGTCCAGGGACGCGTGGTTTAGGCACGCGTCGTAATAACTCGGTGTCTTTTTTTTTAACACAGCACAGTATCTGATCCCGAAATTGTACATTTTTTCCCTAAAAAAAAGTTGTACATTTTTTTTTAGAAACGAAGTTGTACAATTCATGCATACCTCCCAGTCCATCCTTTGAATCTTGGACCTGGCTCGCTGGCGCTCGTGCGCTCATACGCGGGAGCGAGCGCTCTCCCATATAAGGAAGGATCACCCGCGCGTTAGCCAGGACAACCAAAAAAGGAAGCCGAATGCGCGCGCATAACTATCCCAACTGCATTTATTAGGGGATCAAAAAATTTAAAAACCTATAACTTTTGATTAGAATATCAAAATTCAAATTCGTTTTCACCGTCCGGTTTCTCGCGACGAGTTCTTCAAAACTAGATCCCATATGAGTAGGTTTCGATGAATTTTTTTTTTCGAGCAACTTTGTGTGCTATAGAGGCAACTTTAGTGGTATAGGGAAGCAACTTTTCTTTTTGGCCTAGTAGGACTGACTATTAGGTTGGTTTGCGTAAAAAATGAGAAAAATCGCAACGTTAGTGCTACATACAAAAGCAATTCATTGCACTGTGTGTATCTGTGAATTTTGCTAACATTATCCCAACTTGCGTATCATGACTGCTCAATTGCCTATTGTTGATGGTCAGTTCCTACATTTGATGTTCAATTGCCTATACATGCTATAAATTGCCTCCTATTGATATATAGTTGCTTGCTATTGGTAATTAGTTGCCTATAATTTTTGCATAGTTGCCTAACTTTTCAAAATAGTTGCTTACAATACTATGAAGTTATTTATCATTGTTTTCTAAGTTGTCTACAAACACTTTGAAGCAGCCAAGATTCACCATCATGTTGCCTACCATAACTAGCAATAGTAGACACAAGAGCATTACCGGTAGATGACTTCATAGTATTATAGGCAATTTAGAAACAAGGACATACTAGCGTGAACAATAGGCAACTTAGAGGTACTGGCGAGGAAGTTAGGAGAAAATTAGACAAAATTAACTAGGACACAGAATGTAGTGAAGTTACCTGCTTTTAGCACTAAAGTTGCCTCTTGTAGAAGGAAAGTTGTGATGTTATCTACCTCTATTTCGAAGTTGTTTTGTATCATTAGTTAGATGCTTATTGTTGCTAATTAGTTATTTTTAATGGAGTGAAGTTGCTTCTGTTTAGCACTAATGTTGCCTCATCTAGTATCAAAGTTGCTTTTAAAAATATTAAAGAAACATATCCATGTGGAGTTTAGTTTTGAAAAGCTCGTCGCGACCTGACTAGCCAACTCATGTGTGTTTTCCATCATTATATCTGAAGATTTCAATGATTTTTGTAGGCAACTCGACTAAAAATTAAGAATTTTTGTAGGCAATTGTATGATCTGCCCTGCTATGAAACTTCTGATAACCCCCTATGCAACTTCTCATCTAACACCGCGACCTGACTAGCCAACAACTGTGCGCTTAGTAGCGTTGGCAACTTAGGTCCCCTGATGGACAACTTTCATAGTATTTTACGCAATTGCGGATCACCCGTGGGAAGCTTCGTAGCGATGTAGGCAACTTGATTTCTGAGACAGACAACTAAGAAACCATGTTAGACAACTTCGCACTTTACGGTGAGCAACTTTCACAATATGGTAGGCAACGAACTATGTAGCCACCTATTACCTATTGCACACAAGTAAGTAGGAGGCTATTAGGCGAATTCACTTATACACATGGTGCAATTCTTCTAGCATCGAAGTTGCTCATGTTTAGCACTAAAATTGCCTCATCTAGCATCAAAGTTGTTTTTTTAAATCATCAAAACATATTCATATGGGATCTAGTTTTGAAGAGCTCGTCAAAAGGAATCCAGCGGTGAAAACGGACCATCATTCCGACACGCGGTGTGAAAGTTATAGTTTTATGAATTTTCTTGTACGAGAATTAATGCACATTACGTCATTGCTGGGTTGACACGGTTGGTCGGACGAGATGAAGAAAAATCAACGCACTATAGTTGAAAAATCTTTCCATATATAGAATAAGTGGGTGGGTAGTTTACCAAATCTAGAATCAGTCCCTTGCATCGTTCGTTCTATGAGCGTGCACTCGGGAGCCCGAAAAAGTGCAGCTGCACTTTTAAGTATTTAGGTTGAATCTTTCGCTATGTGCCAGGCCGGGAGGACCCCGATTGACCCAAAAAGGCCCAATTAGTTGTTCTTTTATATATAGAAAAAAATGCCATGAACCCCAAAAAACGGTGGATCCTATTTGACGCTCGTGGGTGTCGAAATGTCGTGCCTCCGCTGAAGGCGCTCACAGTTGGGCCGGCCCACGTAGGCGCTACAGTTTTTCTGTTTCCTTTTTCGTTTCTTTTCTTTCTTCTTTCTTTTTTTCTTTTCCTTTTCTTTTTTCTTTTTTCAAATATTTTGTTCTAAAAGATCAAATACTGTATGGAATACCAAAACATATTCTCATTTTCAAAATCTGTTCACAATTTTTGTATATTATACGAAAAGTTCAACGTGTATTGCAAAACTGTGCATTGTATATTTAAGAAAATGTAAAATTATCATAAGAAAATGTTCATTATGTATTAAAAACTGTTCAATGTATAACACAAAAATATTTGACGTGTATTTAAAAATTGTTTAGTGTATATCACAAAAATGTTTAATGTGTATTTAAAAATTGTTCAGAATATATTACAAAAATGTTCAATATATATTTAAAAAAATTTAAGCCTATATGAAAAATTGTTCATTTTTTAATTTTTGTTCACCTTCTCAAAATTTGTTCGCGTTTGTTCAAATATTGAAATTTTGCACATTTTCAAACATTAGTCGCATTTTCCAAGAAATATTGCAAAATAAAAAAAAATGGATTGAGCATGCAAAATAAGAACTGTGGCTGCGTACTTAATGGTCAGCGATGTGGCTTAGCTTGCAACTGTTGCCAGCCCGAGTGGCCAACAACCGTAGTTTTGTAGTAGGTGGTCAGGAGTTCGACTCCGCCCTGCGGCTTATATTTATTCGTGAAGTTTTTCATTCGTTACCTACGAAAGGGCGGCCCATTTGCGTGACCTTTAGCAAACCCTCCTGTGCGGAAGCTGCTTCGTTTGACGCCAACGAGCATCAAACAGGAGCTCTCCCAAAAAAAAGAGCTCCTCTCCGGCGCCCACAGCGCCGCTTAGCCTAGTGGGCGCTCGAAGGCGCGCAGTACTGGGCCGGCCCAGCATCACTCCCCGTACCCACGTCCAGATAGTCAAAAAACGGAAAATATGCAAAATGCGGGATTCGAACACAGATGGACTGGGCGCAGTAGCAACTGCGGCACGTAAACTTAGTTGTTCTATCTGAAAACAAATATCTTTTATCCTAGTCTCGGTACCAATATAAATTCATTTTTTAAAAAGGAACTTCAAATTGAACAAGAATTCATGAATTTTAAAATAAGACAATTGCTTTTGAAAGAAGTTCACAGATTTTCAAAAGAAATGTTCACAAAAAAGTTCGCCAGATTTAAAAAAAACTGGATTTGAAAAAAGTTCATCAATTTTGGTTAAAAAAATCGCAAATTTGAAAATAGTTCACCAGATTTTGAAAAATAGTTCACGAATTTGAAAAAGTTCATCGACTTGATAAAGAAAAAGTTTACGAATTTGAAAAAAGTTCACCGGATTTTGACAAAAAATCACAAATTTTAAAAAAGTTCACCAAATTTTGGAAAAAAGTTCACCGGATTTTTAAAAAAAGTTCACGAATTCGGATAACATTCACCGGATTTTTAAAAAATGTTCACGAATTTGCAAAAAGTTCATCAATTTTGATGGAAAGAAGTACACGAATTTGTAAAAAGTTCATCATTTTTTTAAATATTCATGGATTTTCATGAAAAAGTTCATTAACTCAACAAAAGTTTATCAATTTTGAAAAAGAAGTTCACCAAACTTTGAAAAAAAAGGTTCATCGATTTTGATAAGGAAAGTTCAGGCATTTTGAAAACAAGAACGAAAAAGGAACAAGAAAAAAAAGAAAAGGAGAAAAGAAAAGAAAAGGAAAAGAAAAAACAGAAGAAAGAAAAAAAGGAAAGAAAAGAAGGAAACTAATCATAGTGCGTTCGTTGTCTAGCAGAGATAGTTCTTAACGAGAGGTCGTGGGATCGATTCATAAGCGCGTAGCTTTTTCGCAGTTCAAAACCAGAAAAAAAACAATAGTAAACGAGCCGGCCCAGCACAGACAGGGTGTGTGGGCCCGTTTGCGCCGATGCCTTTAACCGGCGCAATGGGCGCCGAATAGGATTTGGCTCAAAAAACATCTCCTTATAAAATGGAAAATGCTTGCATCAACCGCCGGATTGCACACGAGCATCCACCGGTTCATTCGTACGACGCGTGTCTTGCCCAAGCGATTCCTTTTCTTTCTTTTTTTGGTCAACGTGCCCCTGCTCATTGCTCACTGTCGGGTATTATGAGTTTCTGCAGCAAGTTCTCCGTCACAAAAACTGCAACAAGACCTCTATTGTAGAAAAATTAAATTTGTAATGATACCTCTGTTGTAAAAAAGATTTACAACAAAACCTCTGTTGCACAAGAAGACTGTAACAATAACAATACCTATGTTGCAAAATAATTATTTTGCAAAAATTTCTGCAACATGACCCGTGTTGCAGAAATTTTCTACAACACGACATGTGTTGCAATATTAAAAGGTCACACTCGGTCGCTCAATGCACCAGATTCGACGCCTCGTGAGGCGGATGATCTTTTAAAAAAAATCCGCCGGCCGATGCATATAAAAAGCACATAGAAAATCAAAAAAAATTGAAAATTTCATGCTCTGGTTTTTTTAGATGTCATCCTCTAATATCAGGAATTAAACACGGATGTTAAAAAATATATTTAAACTTGTCGTGGACCTACAATTTGAGTTGCCATGTGAACATAGAAGAAGAAGAAGAAGAACAAGGAAAAAAGCCTTGATAAAAAATGCCATCTCTTAATAAACCAAAAATGTCATCAAAAAATAACAAATTGCCATCTATTAATAATTAAAATGCCATCTCTTAATATAAAAGTTCCATCCCTTGATAATAAAAAATGTCATCTCTTAATATAAAAATGCCATCTCTTGATAATAAAAAATGCCATCTCTTGATATAAAACTAACTCTTAATAAAAATGCCATCTCTTAAATAAATGAAAATGGCATCTCTTAATAAAAATATCATCTCTTATAACAAATAAAAAATGCCATGTGACATCGTTTGAAAATTTATAAACTGCAGTGTTGATTTTTCCTAGAGAAAATGCCATCTGGTGAAAAAAACAGAAGGGGGTAGAGTGGGATTCAAACAGGTGTACCAAATGGCGGGTCGCGCTGCTAGCCAATGCGCTAGCTCTAGTGTTTTGAAAATTAGTTTGCTGGCTTCTTTCTTATAGTGAACGGGTTTGGAAATCCAACGTGGCTTGGATCCGGCGTCAGGATTCCTGCAAACGAATCAGACGGGAGATAGGGCGTTCGAGAGAACAATCAACCTGATTGACATTCGCCAAATAAGATTTCCGTTTTGCAAAGTGTCGTGGAATTGTCACGGCAGATGTCCTAGTGAAAGGACTTAATCGTGGAGCCATCGCAACTAGAAAGCTTAAAGGGGTTAAAACGGGACAAAGGACACGAGGGTTTATACTGGTTCGGCCCCTTGCGGTGAAGGTAAAGGCCTAATCCAGTTTGAGGTGGTATTGCTTATGTTTCGATTACTAGGGAGCGAATCCGCCTGACCTGCTTTCGATCTGATGTTACTTGTCCTGAACCGCCGCCGGGTTGTCCCTTTATATACAGAGGTCGACGCCCAGCGGCTCACAGAGTCCCGGCCGGCTCATAAACAGTGTTCGGCTCGGTCTCTAACTATCCCTGCCTTACGATACAAGTTATGTACATATGGCGGTTTATCTCTACGAGCCTTGAATCGCCTTTGGGCCTTGGGCCCTTAACTGAACCGCCATCTTCCAGAGCTGTCTTGGGCTTCATGAATCGCCATAGGTATAACCCGGCCCCTCCTGGGCGGGTCATACCTAATAGTTATATCCCCAACATTAGGCCCCAGATTGATTTGAACTGGTTCATGTCAATCTTCAACACTTATAGAAAATCTTCTCCTCTTCATTGTGCGAGAATTTGTAACCCGCCATGACGTCATCTTCTGGATTTGTGATAACAAGCCATGACGTCATCTGCCATTACTTCTGATGTCTACTACGCAACCTTCTTCTTGTAGACGTTGTTGGCCTCCAAGTGCAGAGGTTTGTAGGACAGTAGCAAATTTCCCTCAAGTAGATGACCTAAGGTTTATCAATCCGTGGGAGGCGTAGGTTGAAGA
Source organism: Triticum aestivum (assembly GCF_018294505.1). Lineage (NCBI taxonomy): Eukaryota > Viridiplantae > Streptophyta > Magnoliopsida > Poales > Poaceae > Triticum > Triticum aestivum. Next base: position 181,053,585 of record NC_057799.1, read on the forward strand.
TGGTCTCTCTCAAACAACCCTGCAACCAAATAACAAAGAGTCTCTTGTGTCTCCAACACACCCAATACAATGGTAAATTGTATAGGTGCACTAGTTCGGCGAAGAGATGGTGATACAAGTGCAATATGGATGGTAGATATAGGTTTTTGTAATCTGAAAATATAAAAACAGCAAGGTAACTATTGATAAAAGTGAGCACAAACGGTATTGCAATGCGTTGAAACAAGGCCTAGGGTTCATACTTTCACTAGTGCAAGTTCTCTCAACAATAATAACATAATTGGATCATATAACTATCCCTCAACATGCAACAAAGAGTCACTCCAAAGTCACTAATAGCGGAGAACAAACGAAGAGATTATTGTAGGGTACGAAACCACCTCAAAGTTATCCTTTCTGATCGATCTATTCAAGAGTCCGTAGTAAAATAACACGAAGCTATTCTTTCCGTTCGATCTATCATAGAGTTCGTACTAGAATAACACCTTAAGATACAAATCAACCAAAACCCTAATGTCACCTAGATACTCCAATGTCACCTCAAGTATCCGTGGGTATGATTATACGATATGCATCACACAATCTCAGATTCATCTATTCAACCAACACAAAGTACTTCAAAGAGTGCCCCAAAGTTTCTACCGGAGAGTCAAGACGAAAACGTGTGCCAACCCCTATGCATAGTTCCAAGGTCACGGAACCCGCAAGTTGATCACCAAAACATACATCAAGTGAATCAATAGAATACCCCATTGTCACCACGGTATCCCACGCAAGACATACATCAAGTGTTCTCAAATCCTTACAGACTCAATCCGATATGATAACTTCAAAGGGAAAACTCAATCCATTACAAGAGAGTAGAGGGGGAGAAGCATCATAAGATCCAACTATAATAGCAAAGCTCGCGATACATCAAGATCGTACCACCTCAAGAACACGAGAGAGAGAGAGAGAGAGAGAGATCAAACACATAGCTACTCGTACATACCCTCAGCCCCGAGGGTGAACTACTCCCTCCTCGTCATGGTGAGCGCCGGGATGATGAAGATGGCCATCGGTGAGGGTTTCCCCCTCCGGCAGGGTGCCGGAATAGGGTCCCGATTGGTTTTTGGTGTCTACAGAGGCTTGCTGCGGCGGAACTCCCGATCTAGGTTATTATCTGGAGGTTTCAGTATTTATAGGATTTTTTGGCGTAGGTCTCACGTCAGGGGGGTCTCCGGGTTGTCCACGAGGCAGGGGCCCACGCCCAGGGGGTGGGCGCGCCCCCCACCCTCGTGGGCAGCCCGGGACTCTCCTGGCCCAACTCTTTTACTCCGGGGGCTTCTTTTGGTCCAGAAAAAATCATCAAAAATTGGCACGTCAATTGGACTCCGTTTGGTTTTCCTTTTCTGCAAAACTTAAAAACAAGGAAAAAACAGAAAATGGCACTGGGCTCTAGGTTAATAGGTTAGTCCCAAAAATAATATAAAAGTGCATAATAAAGCACATTAAACATCCAAGATGGATAATATAATAGCATGAATACTTCATAAATTATAGATACGTTGGAGACGTATCAGCATCCCCAAGCTTAATTCATGCTCGTCCTCGTGTAGGTAAATGATAAAAGAAATAATTTATGAAGTGTGAATGCTAGCAGGTGCACAAGTTTGATCAATGATAATTTCAATCACCTTTTCTAGCATCATTATATGTCATAACAGTAGCTCAACTCATAAAACATTTCATGATCAAGTAACAAACTATTCACATGTTAAAGCATAGGTCATAAACTTTCTTGAAAACTAACAAACCGTGTTACTATTCATCAAACAATTACAATTCATCTTATTTTCAGGAAGAGTCTATGTCAGAGCTTTGATTTAGCAAATACCACATACTCAACTATCATATAATCTTCCATGATTGCTACCACAAAGCATATTTTTAGAACAAATAGCATCCATCGAACACAGAGAAAGATAGGGGCTTAATGTTTCGCCTCCCAACTTATTTATCATATAGATAATTGTCAACAATAATAATTCATGATCAAATATATTTGAATGGCCATATATGCTTAGATCTTTCTCCACCACATGATGCTTGCCAACTAAAAAGTAGGTTGGAATGAGAAGGAATACTACTGACTCTTGCATAAAAGTAAAAGATAGACCCTTCGCAGAGGGAACCAGGGATTTGCAGAGGTGCCAGAGCTCGAAGCTAAAACAGAGATGAAAATAATTTTGAGAGGTATGCTTTCATTGTCAACATAACGACCAAGAGTTCCCAATATCTTCCATACTACATACATTATAGGCGGTTCCCAAACAGAAAGGTAAAGATTTTACTCCCCCTCCACCAACAATCACACTCCACGGCTTGTCCGAAACAACGGGTGTCGTCCAACTTTCAACAATCCTGGGGGAGTTTTGTTTAAATTATTTGCGAATTTGTTTTTGATCTTTTGATCATAGGACTGGGCATCCCAGTTACCAGCCATTTTCTCGTGAATGATGAGCGGAGTCCACTCATCGTGAGAATAACCCACCTAGCATGGAAGATACTGACAGCCCCTAGTCGCTACATGAGCGATTCGGGCATACAAAACAGATTATTATTTGAAGGTTTAGAGTTTGGCACATGCAAATTTACTTGGAACGGCAGGTAAATACCACATATAGGTAGATATGGTGGACACTCAAGGAAGAAACTTGGTTCAAGGAATTTGGATGCACAAGCAGTATTCCCGCTTAGTACAGATATTTTGGCTAGCAAAGGATTCTAAATAGCAAGCACCACATGTTAGAGGATCCATAACAATATAACTTCTATACAAATATACCCAAGCATAACTCATTATGTTGTCTTCCTTGTCCAACTTCAACTAATTTGCTCAGGTTTGAAAATAATTAATGGGGCTCACAATCATAGAAGATGTCCAAGATAGTATATTTATATGTGAAATCTCTCTTCCTTCAATATTCTTTCATGAATTGTTCAAGTGACCAATACAATGTTTGCTAACCTTCAAAAAATTTACCACCTCTACTTCTTATATGTGAAGGCATTACTCCCCATGGGAAAGGCATATGAAACATATATAATTTCAGATTTATGACATTCAAATCATTCAACCATTTACTCATAGGATATAAGTGAAGCACACGAGTAAATGACAAACTACTCCAAAAAGATATAAGTGAAGATCAATGAGTAGTTAAATAATTATGTAGCTATGTGAAGACTCTCTCTCATTTAAGAATTTCAGATCTTGGGATATTATTCAAACAGCAAGCAAAACAAAATAAAACGACATTTCAAGGATAGCACTCATCATGTGAAGAAGCAAAAACTTAGGCTCAACCGATACTAACCGATAATTGTTGAAGAAGAAAGGTGGGATGCCTACCGAGGCATCCCCAAGCTTAGATGCTTAAGACTTCTTGAAATATTATCTTGGGGTGCCTTGGGCATCCCCAAGCTTGAACTTTTGCGTCTCCTTAATTCCTTTTATATCACGGTTTCCTAAATCTTGAAAGCTTCATCCACACCAAACTCAACAAGAACTCGTGAGATAAGTTAGTATAAACCAATGCAAAAACCTTATCATTCTCTACTGTAGCAAATCACAAAAATTATTATTCAACATTGCATACTAAATGTCTCTGCATATTTAATACTCCTATCCTCAAATAGAATCATTAAACAAGCAAACATATGCAAACAATGCAAACATAACAGCAATCTGCCAAAACAGTACAGTCTGTAAAGAATGCAAGATTCATCATACTTCCCTAACTCCAAACATTATGAAATTCTACCACACTGTAGAAAATTTATCAGAGCTTATTATGCAAAAAGTTTCAACATTTTATCACATTCTGACTTTTCTAGGGAATTTTTGCAACAGCGGTAAACTTTCTGTTTTGAAACAGCAACATGTATACTTGCAAAATAAGCATAGTAAAAGCTATCCTTGAAATTTTTATTGAAACTAGAGATGCAAAACATTATTCTAAATAACAGCAAGCAAATACTAACAAAAGAAAATGATGCTCCAAGCAAAACACATATCATGTGGTGAATAAAAATATAGCTCCAAGTAAAGTTACCGATGAACGAAGACAAAGGAGGGGATGCCATCCGGGGCATCCCCAAGCTTAGGCTCTTGGTTGTCCTTGAATATTACCTTGGGGTGCCTTGGGCATCCCCAAGCTTAGGCTCTTGCCACTCCTTATTCCATAGTCCATCGAATCTTTACCCAAAACTTGAAAACATCACAACACAAAACTTAACAGAAAACTCGTAAGCTCCGTCGGTATAAGAAAATAAATCACCACTTAGGAACTGTTGTGAACTCATTCTAAATTCATATTGGTGTAATATCTACTGTGTTCCAACTTCTCTATGGTTCATACCCTCCGATACTACTCATAGATTCATCAAAATAAGCAAACAACAGATAGAAAACAGAATCTGTCAAAAACAGAACAGTCTGTAGTAATCTGTATCAAACGCAAACTTCTGGAACTCAGAAAAATCTGCCAAAATAGGACAACCTAGATAATTTGATTATTGATCTACTTCAATTGGAATCAGTATTTTATCACTTTCTTGTGATTTTTAACAATTGTTTTCGTGAGCAGAAAGTTTCTGACTTTTTTAGCAAGATCAAATAATTACTATCCAAGAAGGTCCTATAGGTTTTACTTGGCACAAACACTAATTAAAACATAAAACCACATCTAACCAGAGGCTAGATGAATTATTTATTACTAAACAGGAACAAAAAGCAAAGAACAAAAATAATATTGGGTTGCCTCCCGACAAGCGCTAACGTTTAACGCCCCTAGCTAGGCATGATGATTTCAATGATGCTCACATAAAAGATAAGAATTGAAACATAAAGAGAGCATCGTGAAACACATGACAAGCACATTTAAGTCTAACACACTTCCTATGCATAGGGATTTTATGAGCAAACAACTTATGGGAACAATAATCAAATAGCATAGGAAGGCAAAAGAAGCATAACTTTAAAACTTTAAGCACATAGAGAGGAAACTTGATATTATTGCAATTCCTACAAGCATATGTTCCTCCCTCATAATAATTTTTAGTAGCATCATGAATGAATTCAACCATATAACCTGCACATAAAGCATTCTTTTCATGATCTACTTGCATAGAAATTTTATTACTCTCCACATAAGCAAATTTGTTCTCATGAATAGTAGTGGGAGCAAACTCAACAAAATAACTCTCATGTGAAGCATAATCCAATTGAAAATTAAAATCATGATGACAAGTTTCATGGTTATCTTTATTCTTTATAGCATATGTGTCATCACAATAATCATCATAAATAGGAGGCATGCTTTCATCATAATAAATTTGCTCATCAAAACTTGGGGACAAAAAATATCATCTTCATCAAACATAGCTTCCCCAAGCTTGTGGCTTTGCATATCATTAGCATCATGGGTATTCAAGGAATTCATACTAACAACATTGCAATCATGCTCATCATTCAAAAATTTAGTGCCAAACATTTTAATGCATTCTTCCTCTAGCAATTGAGCACAATTATCGGAATCCTTATTTTCACGGAAGACATTAAAAAGATGAAGCATATGAGGCACCCTCAATTCCATTTTTTGTAGTTTTCTTTTATAAACTAACTAGTGATAAAACAAGAAACTAAAAGATTCAATTGCAAGATCTAAAGATATACCTTCAAGCAGTCACCTCCCCGGCAACGGCGCCAGAAAAGAACTTGATGTCTACTACGCAACCTTCTTCTTGTAGACGTTGTTGGGCCTCCAAGTGTAGAGGTTTGTAGGACAGTAGCAAATTTCCCTCAAGTGGATGACCTAAGGTTTATCAATCTGTGGGAGGCGTAGGTTGAAGATGGTCTCTCTCAAACAACCCTGCAACCAAATAACAAAGAGTCTCTTGTGTCCCCAACACACCCAATACAATGGTAAATTGTATAGGTGCACTAGTTCGGCGAAGAGATGGTGATACAAGTGCAATATGGATGGTAGATATAGGTTTTTGTAATCTGAAAATATAAAAACAGCAAGGTAACTATTGATAAAAGTGAGCACAAACGGTATTGCAATGCGTTGAAACAAGGCCGAGGGTTCATACTTTCACTAGTGCAAGTTCTCTCAACAATAATAACATAATTGGATCATATAACTATCCCTCAACATGCAACAAAGAGTCACTCCAAAGTCACTAATAGCGGAGAACAAACGAAGAGATTATTGTAGGGTATGAAACCACCTCAAAGTTATCCTTTCTGATCGATCTATTCAAGAGTCCGTAGTAAAATAACACGAAGCTATTCTTTCCGTTCGGTCTATCATAGAGTTCGTACTAGAATAACACCTTAAGATACAAATCAACCAAAACCCTAATGTCACCTAGATACTCCAATGTCACCTCAAGTATCCGTGGGTATGATTATACGATATGCATCACACAATCTCAGATTCATCTATTCAACCAACACAAAGTACTTCAAAGAGTGCCCCAAAGTTTCTACCGGAGAGTCAAGACGAAAACGTGTGCCAACCCCTATGCATAGATTCCCAAGGTCACGGAACCCGCAAGTTGATCACCAAAACATACATCAAGTGAATCAATAGAGTACCCCATTGTCACCACGGGTATCCCACGCAACAGATACATCAAGTGTTCTCAAATACTTAAAGACTCAATCCGATAAGATAACTTCAAAGGGAAAACTCAATCCATTACAAGAGAGTAGAGGGGGAGAAGCATCATAAGATCCAACTATAATAGCAAAGCTCGCCATACATCAAGATCGTACCACCTCAAGAACACGAGAGAGAGAGAGAGAGATCAAACACATAGCTACTGGTACATACCCTTAGCCCCGAGGGTGAACTACTCCCTCCTCGTCATGGTGAGCGCCGGGATGATGAAGATGGCCACCGTTGAGGGTTCCCCCCTCCGGAGGGTGCCAGAACAGGGTCCCGATTGGTTTTTGGTGGCTACAGAGGCTTGCGGCGGCGGAACTCCCGATCTAGGTTATTTTCTGGAGGTTTCAGTATTTATAGGATTTTTGGCATAGGTCTCATGTCAGGGGGGTCTCCGGGTTGTCCACGAGGCAGGGGCCCACGCCCAGGGGGGTGGGCGCGCCCCCCACCCTCGTGGGCAGCCCGGGACTCTCCTGGCCCAACTCTTTTACTCCGGGGCTTCTTTTGGTCCAGAAAAAAACATCAAAAATTGGCACGTCAATTGGACTCCTTTTGGTTTTCCTTTTCTGCAGAACTTAAAAACAAGGAAAAAATAGAAACTAGCACTAGGCTCTAGGTTAATAGGTTAGTCCCAAAAATAATATAAAAGTGCATAATAAAGCCCATTAAACATCCAAGATGGATAATATAATAGCATGAATACTTCATAAATTATAGATACGTTGGAGACGTATCAACTTCACACTTTATCCAACGTATCTCAACAGATCCTTATCTTAATGACCATCCCGAGAATCGAGGCGTTCTGGTAGCTGGATAACCCTATTTTCGGCCTCCTCGTTTTTTGTGCTCACTTAAAAGTCTTTCCTTATAAATAGGCACGACCGGTCTTTCCTCATTCTCCCCCTTTCCAGCGTATTCTTCCTCTCGCAACCCTTCTGCCACTCGAGCACCGCCGCCGCCGCAGAGCACCTCGTCTTCCTCAACCTCGGCCGCTGCATCAACCTAAGTCGATCCAGAGAACGGCGGCGACCCTTCGCAGTAGATCTGCAGCTATAAGTTTCTGCCTTCCCATACCTCAGATCCGCATTAGGTTTTGCGAGTTTCTCTGTGTTCTTCGTAGTTCATCGTAGTTTATCTTCCAGGCTGTACCTCGAGCTTCTTTGATCTGAAAACGGTGTTCAACCAATGTAGTAGTTGTTTTATTTCCACTTTTGATATCAGTAGATCCCCTTTCGTGGAAGAAAAATCTTGTGAAAGCTCATGAACTCATCTGTGCTGGTTTTTAGGTCTAGATTTATTTTTCTTTTCCTGAACAGCCGTTGGTCCAAAATAACAGCTGCAGCATGTGAAACTTGTTTGTGTAACACTTAGGCAAAAACTGCATTTGTTAGATCCACCTAGCCATGGCGGCTCTTACCACCGGCTTAAAATTGCAATGCTCAATTGATAACTTTAACCACTCATGGCGGTTTAGATAACTTGACTGCTCCTGGCACTCATGGCGGCTTAAATAACTTGACATAATTTAGCCATATACCATTAGGCCCCTTTATAAGCCACCATCTTGAATATGTACTGTAATGTTTTTTCCTCCGGCTTAAATTTGAACCAGCAATTCCACTCTTTGTTAGGCTTCCTTCTTCACGATGCCGCCCAAAACTAGCACTTCATGCAACTGGGTCCCATCCATCGTCACTGATAGCACTCTTGACGATTTTGTGAAAACCGGCTATCTGCCAAAGAAGGAAGTCATGTCATACCGTGCGCCTGATCCAACCGAGGAAAAGCCTCAACCCAAAGAGGGGGAAGTCGTCGTCTTTACTGACCACACGAACCGGGGCTTTTCACTACCCGGCTCAGAATTCTTTAGAGACGTCCTACACTTTTTTGACCTCCATCCTCAAGACATCAGACCCAACTCCGTGTCTAATATTTGCAACTTTCAAGTGTTCTGTGAGGTGTATCTTGGAGAAGAACCAATTGTAAGGGCATATTTATCCCTAAGATGTTTTGGTGATTGATGACAATGCTTTTGCGGACTAATCGTGTGCGTTGAGTGTTTTTCAGAGATTCATTCTTTTGGCACGAGACGATTTCCTCCCCTCTGAGCTTAAAGCAAAGACGGTGTAGTCCTGTCGGATTAGTTTGGTGGACTAGTTTCATAGGGATCACCATACTATCAAGAGGGGGTCCGTTTTGGAAAGGCTAGGGCGGAATCATCACGTACACTTCCTTTGCCCCTCCCTCCGAGCCTTTCCGTTTCGATGATGGGCTTGGTTCTCCATTCTTTGTGCCCTCTCGGGTCCCAGCGGTAGTACCGCGGGCCAGAGCGGTAGTACCGCTTGGGTGCTCCAAGCGGTAGTACCGCTCTGGAGCGGTAGTACCGCACAGAGCGGTAGTACCGCTAGTTGCCCCATGTGTGTACTATCTCTGGTCCCAGCGGTAGTACCGCGGGACGGAGCGGTAGTACCGCTTGGGTGCCACATGCGGTAGTACCGCTCTGGGCGCGGTAGTACCGCTCCAGAGCAGTAGTACCGCTAGTGGCCCCAAGCCGTAGTGCCGCGGTGGTCTCGTGCTAGTACCGCCTCGATTCGAGGGCTCCTTTTTCGTGTCGGGTTTTACGGTACTGGTCGCGGCTGTGGGGGGCCGTAGTACCGCTCCTGTGCGGTAGTACCGCCCTCCCTCCGCGGTAGTACCGCTGTGGGCCAAGCGGTAGTACCGCGCTTTGGGGCGGTAGTACCGCTTATAGTGGCAAGCGGTAGTACCGCTGGCTCAACGGTACTACCGCTCTCTTCGAGGCAGAAGGGGGGTAACGGTTGGTTCGTTCCCCCCACTATATAAAGGGGTCTTCTTCCCCAAAGTTGACTCACCTCTTCCCCCAAAAGCTCCATTGTTGCTCCAAGCTCCATTTTCGCCCGATCTCTCTCCCTAGCCAATCAAACTTGTTGATTTGCTCGGGATTGGTTGAGAAGGCCATGATCTACACTTCCACCAAGAGAAATTTGATTCCCCCACTTATCCCTAGCGGATCTTGTTACTCTTGGGTGTTTGAGCACCCTAGACGGTTGAGGTCACCGCGGAGCCATAGTCCATTGTGGTGAAGCTTTGTGGTGTCGTTGGGAGCCTCCAATTAAGTTGTGGAGATTGCCCCAACCTTGTTTGTAAAGGTCCGGTCGCCGCCTTCAAGGGCACCAATAGTGGAATCACGGCATCTCGCATTGTGTGAGGGCGTGAGGAGAATACGGTGGCCCTTGTGGCTTCTTGGGGAGCATTGTGCCTCCACACCGCTCCAACGGAGACGTACTTCCCCTCAAAAGGAAGGAACTTCGGTAACACATCCTCGTCTCCACCGGCTCCACTCTTGGTTATCTCGTTCCTTTACTTTCGCTAGTTTACTTGAGTTATATCTCTTTCTTGCTTGCATGCTTGTTGTCGTTGCATCATATAGGTTGTTCACTTAGTTGCATATCTAGACAACCTATTTTGATGCAAAGTTTAATTTGGTAAAGAAAAGCTAAAAATTGTTAGTTGCCTATTCACCCCCCTCTAGTCAACTACATCGATCCTTTCAATTGGTATCAGAGCCTCGTCTCTTTATTAAGGACTTTACCGTCCAAAGAGTATGGTTGACGTCGTAGACGGTGCGGAGGAGCACTCCAGTGAGAATCCAGTCTCGTCTACGGGAGATGGGGGAACCGCGGTCTCTCGTGAGGAATTCAATGTGGCGTTGGACACATTGAAAACCTCCATGACGACCAAGGTCGAAAGCATGTTGAATAAATTCTTAGAAGGGCTTAAACTTACCACCGCACCGTTGAAAGTGGGTGATCCCGCTAACAAGGTGACGGATGCTACCTCCGACAAGGGGGAAGCTTCGAGCGAGAAGGCTCCTTGTCCTAGTGATAAAAATGGGACCGGCATCTTTGCCCATGTGGAACCTCCACCTGTCTATGGTGGACCGCTCCCTTCCACTCATTTGAATCATGCCGGCCCGGCCCCTAAGATTGAGAAGAATGTAGATTTTGATTCTTGGGTCTATCGTTTTAAGCGTCATTTAAATCATGTGAACACTAACCTTTGGAGAATCATTGAAGAAGGTTTCTATCCGCATGACCGAAGTAACTTCACTCCTAGAGAAGTTGTGGATCATCAATTCAATGAGAGTGCTCTCTTCATCATCCAAGAAGCAATCCCACCCGAAGATCTTCCTCATCTCCGGCCTTGCACCGTGGCCAAAGATGCTTGGCTCCAAGTTGTTTCCCTCTATCGGGGAAGCGCAAGCATTCAACGCTCCAACTATGAAGTGGTGCAAGATGAAGCCGACGAGTTTGCAATGAAAGAAGATGAAGAACCTCGTGAGCTTTTTCGGAGAGTAACCAAACTCGCGGTCTCTCTCCGAGATCATGGAAGCAAGGACACGGATGACAATTGGATCAAGCGCAAATTCCTCAAGGCAATGATGCCCTACCACAAAGCCATGTCCTCCGTAATTCGTCAAAGGCCGGACTTCCACACCTTGTCATCAAGTGAAGTGTTGGATGAGTTTGTTGCTATGAGCATCTTGGACAAGGCCGCCGACAATGCAGTTCTTCGCTCTCAAAGAATAAAGAAGCCCAACCTTGCTCTAAAGGCCAAGGTTAGTCTGGAGGAAGAAGATGAAGAGGAAGAAGAGGAGGGCAACCTCGAAGATACGAAGTATGCCTATCATGAACACATGGCTCTTGCTTCAAGGCAATTTTGGAGCAAGAAGAACACGAGGCCAAACTTCAACAAAAGCAACTCAAGTGGCGCAAAGGGCAAGCAACGGATGAGGACTTGCTTCAATTGTGGCAATGTGAGCCACTTTGTTGCGGAGTGCCCTTACGAGAAGAGGGAAGACAATGGTGGCAAGCTCATTAGAAAAGACAAGGCCAAGTCGTTCCCCAACAAGAGCAACTTCACCAAGAAGACTCCTCCCAAGGCGTTGGTGGTTCAAGAAGAGTACAATGAGGATGATGACGATGATGAAGATAGTGAGTCGATTTCCATGGCCTCCGTTGCCATTGCGAAGACTCCACGGGTGTCTCTCTTCGACTCACCCAATGAAAACATCACCGCCAAGTGCCTCATGGCTAAAGCCACCAATAAGGTAACCTCCAACATCAAAACTACCATCATTAATCATCCTTCTTCGACGGATAGCATTGATGAACATGAGGGGACAAATGTGGAGGAAAATGAGTTTGAGATCTTTATGGGTAAACTCAAGGGTAAATCCAAGAAGCACTTCGTTGCTCTCTTGGAACAACTTGGTGAAGCCAATGACATGATCGAGGCTCACGAAGATACCATCTCTAAGATGGAGGGGCATAGTCGTGACTATGCCGATGAGATTTCGGATCTTTCCAATGCTCTTGACGAAGAGCGTGGTCTTCGTTTGGCTCTTGAGGAGTCATACAACGATGATCATGCTAAGTTAAAGAAAGATCTTGATCATGCTCTTGTTGTGTCTCGTGTGCTAAACTCCGAGAAGGCAAAACTTGGGGTTGATCTTGCTAGACTCAAAGAGGAGTTTGGCATTCTCGACAAGGCTCACAAAGTCTTGAAGGGTGTTCATGCTAGCCTCAAGGAGTCTCATGATCAACTCCAAGTGAAGCTAACAAAGGAGAAAGCCACCTTTCCTCATATGGTGTTAATTGATAATGCAAATGCTACTAACCCGTGTTGTGAGCATGTGCATCTTGTTGAGGAAAATGCTAAGTTGAAGGAGCAACTTGAGAAAGGCCTTGTGTCATGCATACAAGGTGAGAAGAACCTCAACGACCTCTTGAGCAATCAAAAGGAAGTTGTGGCCAAGGAGGGGATTGGGTTCACACCCAATCCCAAGAACAAGAAGAAGAATGACAAGACCAAGCGACCTCCTCCTCTCAAGCAAACTTTTGTGAAGGAGGGAGAGGGTGCTTCCAAGGAGAAGAAGAACAAGGCGAAGGGTGGCGGTGTCAAGAAGAGCAATACCACTCCTTCCAACAAAGCCGGCGACTTTAATCCCTCTTATGTGTTATGCCGTGCTAGTGATGGGCATGTTTATGCCAAATTCGTTGGTTCTCCTCATGAGTACATTGAATGGTCTATTTGGGTTCCCAAGACCCTTGTTGCTAACATCAAAGGACCCATTGCTAAATGGGTACCTAAAACCAAGCATTGATCTCTTGTAGGTGTTTGCTTCCGGTGGGGGATCATGGTTGCTCGATAGTGGAGCTACAAATCATATGACCGGAAGCAAGGACTTGGTGGTGGACGTGCACAAGATTCCATCTATGCCCACCAATGTCGAGTGGGGTGATGCCTCGTCTTCTAAGGTATTGGGACTCGGCAAAGTTGTCATTTCTCATGATCTCACGATCGAGAAGGTCATGCTAGTTGAGTCCCTTGCATACAATTTACTTTCCGTTCGTCAACTTGCTATCATGGGCTTTGCCACTTTCTTTGATATTGATACCGTGGCCCTCTTGTGGAGCAAGACTCTTAAAGTAGCCTTTGTTGGGCATGTCGAGAACGGTCTCTATGTGATTAACTTTTCGGAGCGACCCACTAAGACCGCGACATGCCTAATGGCTAAAGTTGACGTGGGATGGCTTTGGCATCGCCGTTTAGCCCATGTCAATATGAGATCTTTGCAAAGTCTTCTCAAGGGGGAAAATGTCCGTGGACTAATGAACGTTAGTTTTGCCAAAGATCGTGCTTGCAGTGCTTGTATTGAAGGAAAGCTTCATAAGAAGGCTCACTCTCCCACGACTCTTATTCACTCGAAGAGGCCGTTGGAACTCCTCCATTTGGATCTCTTTGGGCCTCCATCCTTTGATAGTCTTGGGGGTAGAAAGTATTGCTTGGTAATTGTGGATGATTATTCTAGATACACGTGGGTGTATTTCTTCAAGAGGAAGAGTGAGACCCAACAAACGGTCATTGACTTTGCAAATGAAGCCCAACGTCAACACAATGCAAAGATCTTGACAATAAGAAGTGACAACGGCACCGAGTTCAAGAACTACACCTTGGATGAGTTTCTCAGTGATGAGGGGATCAAGCATCAATATTCCGCACCTTACACCCCTCAACAAAATGGTGTTGCAGAGAGGAAGAATCGGACGTTGATGGATGCGGCAAGGACCATGATGGCGGAGTTCAAGTCTCCATACAACTTTTGGGCCGAAGCCATCAACACCGCGTGTCATGCTTCAAATCGGCTCTATCTTCGCAAAGGCTTGAACAAGACTCCATATGAGATCCTCACCGGTAACAAGCCCAACCTCAAGTACTTTCGTGTGTTCGGGTGTAAGTGTTTCATTCTCAAGAAAGGTGTTCGTTTGTCTAAATTTGAGACTAGAGCTCATGAGGGCATATTTGTTGGTTATGCTACAAACTCCCATGCTTACCGTGTTCTCAATAAGTCCACGGGACTTATTGAGGAGACGTGTAACGTGGAGTTTGATGAAAATAACGGCTCCCAAGTGGAGCAAAGTGGTACTTGTGATGTAGGTGATGAAATTCCTCCCCAAGCCATAAGAAGAATGGGTATTGGTTATATCCTACCCATTGAGGAACCCCTTGTGGCCGAAGGAGAAGGACAATGCTCCACTCAAGTGGAGCCATCACCAACCCAAGACCCACACGCTTCCGAAGAACAAAGTGAAGGCCCTCAACCTCATGAACAAGATCAAGGGCAAGATCAACCTCAAGATGGTGGTGATCCACCAAATGATGCCCAAGGTCAAGTTCTTCCCCTCGAGCTAGTTCAAGATCAAGAACAAGCTCAAGACGATGCTCAAGATGATCAAGTTACCCCTCCTCACTTCACTTCCGAGGAGGAATTGGAGCGTCGTGCCACTAAGATCGCTTCCAAGCTCACCACCAAAGGTCATCTCATGGAGAATGTGGTTGGAAGCCTAAGAAAGGGGGTAAGCACTCGTAGACAATTAGCAAACTATTGTGAACATCATGCGTTTTTTTCTTGTGTCGAACCCCAAAAGGTTTATGAAGCGCTTGAGGACCCGGATTGGCTCAACGCCATGCATGAAGAACTCAACAACTTCGAACATAACCAAGTGTGGAAGTTAGTGCCAAGGCCAACCGGGAATCATAATGTCATTGGAACCAAGTGGATATTCAAGAACAAGCAAGACGCTCATGGAATCATTGTTCGCAACAAGGCTCGTCTGGTGGCACAAGGCTACACCCAAGTCGAGGGTATCGACTACGGTGAAACCTTTGCCCCCGTTGCTCGCCTTGAATCTATTCGTTTGTTGATTGCTTATGCTTCTCATCATAATTTCACTTTGCAACAAATGGATGTGAAGAGTGCTTTTCTTAATGGTCCCATAAATGAGTTGGTATATGTCAAACAACCCCCCGGGTTCGAAGATCCCTATTTCCCCGATCATGTGTATCAACTCCACAAGGCGCTCTATGGCCTTAAACAAGCCCCACGTGCGTGGTATGAGCATCTTACAGAGTTGTTACAAGATCGTGGATTCGAAATCGGGAAAATCGACCCCACTCTTTTTACTAAGAAGGTCAAAGGGGAGTTGTTTGTGTGCCAACTATATGTTGATGATATTATTTTTGGTTCCCCTAACAAAGCTTTCAATGAAGAATTTTCCGCTCTCATGACCTCAAAGTTCAAGATGTCTATGATGGGAGAGTTGAAGTTCTTTCTCGGATTCGAAATCAAACAAAGAAGAGAAGGAACCTTCATCAACCAAGCCAATTACACTCAAGACATGCTAAAGAGATTCAAGCTAAGTGATGTCAAGCCGGCTTCCACTCCAATGCCCACCAAGTGCCAACTTGACATTGATCCCAATGGTAAAGCGGTGGATCAAAAGGTATATCGCTCTATGATTGGATCCTTGCTTTACCTTTGTGCATCTAGACCGGATATCATGTTGAGTGTGGGAATATGTGCACGGTTTCAAGCTGCACCTAAGGAAAGCCACTTTGTGGCGGTCAAGCGAATCTTTCGATATTTGGCTCATACCCCAAACTTTGGCCTATGGTACCTAAGAGGAGCAAACTTCAAGCTTGTAGGTTTTTGGACTCCGATTGGGCGGGAGACAAAGTGGATAGGAAGTCCACTTCCGGAGGGTGCCAATTTCTTGGTTGCTCTTTGGTAAGTTGGTCTTCCAAAAAGCAAAGTTGTGTGTCTCTCTCGTCCACCGAAGCGGAGTATGTGGCGGCCGGAAGTTGTTGTGCACAACTCTTATGGATGAGGCAAACTTTAAAGGATTACGGTGTCATTTGTGACAAAGTGCCTCTTTGGTGTGACAATGAAAGTGCTATCAAGATTTCTCTCAACCCGGTGCAACACTTCAAGACAAAGCATATTGAGATTCGGTATCACTTCATCTGGGATCATATTAGGCGAGGGGAGATCGAGCTCAACTATGTCAACACTCATGATAACCTTGCAGATATTTTCACGAAGCCATTGGATGAAGCAAGATTTCGCGAGTTAAGGCTTGAGCTAAATATCATTGATTCGAGCAATGTGGTTTGAACCTTTGCACACCCCTCACATTCATTGTGCTTTCTTGTCTAGGTGTAGGCATGGACGTAGGGGAGTGTTGTTCTCTCAATGAACTTTCCCTCCCCCCACAATGCATAAACTGATCTCACTCTTTCACATTAGCCATTTTTGATGGTACTTGTGCTTCAAAGACGAGCTTTGGTCATGGGCCCAAGGATAATTCTTCGTGGTGCCATACCAAGTGACTCAAACATAGGTGGCCTCGGCCACCGCCCTCTCGTATAGAGGCGTGTGTTCCTCGTTCTCTTGCTAGTGCTCTTGTTGGTCTTCTTGCCGGTGTTTCCCGTCTTTCGTTTTGCACCATATGTGTTGAGTCTGGTTTGTGTTGCGCTGGGCGGTACTACCGTTGTGCATGAGCAGTACTACCGCTGGAGCGGTACTACCGCTCCACGGAGCGGTACTACCGCTTATACGGCTAAGCGGTACTACCGCCCCTCACCACGGTACTACCGCTGAGGGGCGGGGCCAGGGGGTTAAGTCGTGGGCAGGGGTGGTTTCCTCCACCCCATACCCATTTGCTTCGTCCCCTGGTTCCTCTTCCTCTCTCTCCAGCGCCATCTCGCCGCGGGAAGGCTCCGGTGGCCCTCCGTCTCCGGACCGTTCCTCTCCATTTCCTTCGGTGGAGTCGATCCCCACCTCGTCCTCTTGCCATGGATGCCGGTATTGCCCCGTTCCTCTTCTCTTCGTGTCTAGTTTTCAGATCTTGCGTTTTAGGGGCAATAGTAGTTGCATCTCTAGATTTTTGGCCAAATCTAGGCTTGAGTAGGTTGGAGAAGGCAACTAGACTCTTTGGATTGATGTTTGGTAGGTTTATTTTTGAATTTGGCATCCCCGGTAGTGCCGGATCTGACCACGGCAGTAGGGATCCGCCGTGCCCCGTCACGAGCGGTACTACCGCCCATATGGCATGGTACTACCGCTGGAGCGGTACTACCGCTTATGTGGATAAGCGGTACTACCGCTGAGCAGGCACGGTACTACCGCTGGATGCCCAGTTCCATTGTTTCCTACCACATGTTGATCCATCTTTGTTGTGTTTATTTGGTTTTTATCGTTTCTACTGGTTGTTTCTTGTGTCCGTGTGTTTGGTTCCAGGTGATGAACATCCTGAGCAGCAAGTCCGTTGTGTCAACCCCGGGCGTTCAACGTCGAAGCGGTACCGCTCATCTGAGACTGCAGGTGGTTCTTCCAGTGCTCCACAGCCGGCAGGGGGTGCTTCCTCAAGTGCTAATCCTCCTCGCACGAAGAAGATTGCCAGCCGACCGAAGCCAAGTGGTAGGAAAGTGACTGAGATGTAACGCCCACGATGCGGCTATATCTCCCACGTGTCGAGGCACGACTTAGAGGCATAACCGCATAGTGGTTTTGTCGCAAGAAGGGTCATCTTCACACAATCCCATGTAATGAACAAGAATGGGATAAAGAGTTGGCTTACAATCGCCACTTCACACAATACATAATAAATATCATCATTCATCATTCAAAATACAATCATATAGACCGACTACGGTCAAAATCCAGATGAAAATAAGACAACCCCAAATGCTAGATCCCCGATCGTCCCAACTGGGCTCCACTACTGATCATCAGGAAAAGACACATAGTAACGACCACGTTCCTCGTCGAACTCCCACTTGAGATCGACGCCATCGTCTGCACCGGCATCGTCGGCACCTGCAACTGGTGTTGGAAGTATCTGTGAGTCACGGGGACTCAGCAATCTCACACCCGCGAGATCAAGACTATTTAAGCTTAACGGGGGAATGGTGCAAAAGGTGGAGCTGCAGCGGCAAAACATATATGGTGGCTAACTTACGCAAATGAGGGCGAGAAGAGAAGCAAAGGAACGGACGTCATCTAGCAATGACCAAGAAGAGGTCCTGAACACCTACTTATGTCATACATAACACAGACCGTGTTCACTTCCCGGACTCCGCCGAGAAGAGACCATCACGGCTACACACGCACTTGGTGTATTTTAATTGGGTCAAGTGACAAGTTATCTATAACCGGACATTAACAAATTCCCATCTGCCTCATAACCGCGGGCACGGCTTTCGAAAGATAATACCCTGCAGGGGTGTCCCAACTTAGCCCATCATAAGCTCTCATGGTCAACGAAGAATAAACCTTCTCCCGGAAAGACCCGATCAGTCTCGGAATCCCGGTTTACAAGGCATCTCGACAATGGTAAAACAAGACCAGCAAAGCCTCCCGAATGTGCCGACAAATCCCGATAGGAGCTGCACATATCTCGTTCTCAGGGCACACCGGATTGTCCAAGCTTCCGATAGGCCAGACCAAAGTTGCCCCTGGTGGCCACCGGCGACTGACAGTTTGGACCAATACTCAAAGGAGCACTGGCCCGGGGGTTTAAGATAAAGATGACCCTCGGGCTCTAGAAAACCCGGGGGAAAAAAGGTATAGGTCGCAAATGGTAAAACCAAGGTTGGGCCTTGTTGGAGGAGTTTTATTCAAGGCGAACTGTCAAGGGGGTCCCATAAATCACCCGACCGCGTAAGGAACGCAAACTCAAGGAACATAATCCCGGTATAACAGTAACTAGGGCGGCAAGAATGGAACAAAACACCAGGCATAAGGCCGAGCCTTCCATTCTTTACCAAATATATAGGTGCATTAATTAAATAAGAGATATTGTGATATCCCAACATATCCATGTTCCGACATGGAACAAACTTCAACTTCACCTGCAACTAGCAACGCTATAAGAGGGGCTGAGCAAAAGCGGCAACATAGCCAAACAACGGTTTGCTAGGAAAGGATGGTTAGGGGCTGACAAGGCTGAAATAGGAGACATGATATAGCAAGTGATAGGTAGCGAGCATGGCAATAGAGCGAACAACTAGCATAGCAAAGATAGAAGTGATTTCGAGGGGTGGTCATCTTGCCTGCAAGATTCTCAGAGTTGTCGAAAACTTGATCCTCGTAAGCGTACTCGACAGGTTCCTCGTTCACGAACTCGTCTCCCGGCTCTACCCAAGACAAGAACACAAACAAACGGGACCACAATCAACAACGGAAAATGCGCAAGCAACATGATGCAAGACATGTATGATATGCAGGTTATGATATGCGATGCATATGCGTGCTCCGGAAGGAAAATGATGAACATGGCAGTAACTTGGCAAACCAAGCATGCCACTGGAAAGATGAGATGATTTCGGTCGAAATCGATATAAAGATCACCGGAATCGGATGCACGGTTTGCAAATGGCGAGCAAAACAAGAATGACACCAATCTGCGATAAACAGCAAGATAACACTTAAAATGCAACAAGTAACAATGCTACAACACCCCAACATAGCAACAAAGCACATGGCAGTAATATACAGGAGATTCTTAACAAAAGATGAACACTGAGCTATGGCTAGTTCACAACATATCAAGCTCAAACAAGCATGGAAAAAGTGCAAAAGATTACAGGTTCACAGACTTAGTGGAAAACTGGACATGGCAGAAATTAGCATCAGGTAGCAATGTTCAGAGCACGAAATCAACATGCTACGGGAACTTAACATAGCAAAACAAGGTACGGTAGTGTTCTACTAAATGCACATGACAAAAGTCCCTTACTGACCATAAGCCAAAAAGGACCAGAAGATATGATGGAAAACATGTAAACATAGCAAGTTTCGTTATCAGGTTTCAGACTTAGCAGAAAACAGAGCATGGCAGAAATATTAATATGTAGGCCTCTTTGTGAGCTTGACGCACTCACTACAGAGCAATGAATGACAAACCAAGCATACCTACAGCAAGATGGCATGTTTATGAAGCTATCCATGGCAAGAACAATTGCATAGCATGTATGGATCAACTACAATAAGCTTGGTAAAAATGCATGTCATGTTAAGAATCTGCCAGAAATATTTTATAGCAAACGTAGAGCAAGATTGAGTCATGCTATGGCACTCTAAAATAGCAAACAATTGCAGGAATGGATCAATTACAACTATATCTACAAAGCATCCTTACTGAACAACTCCAAAATATGCATGGATCTCTCTCTAGCATCAAGTTTACATGGCAACAAAATTACAGCAGACAAAGACTTAGAAAATCACTAAGTCCCTGAAATCAGAAATATTACGGTGCCTACTTTGCATGCTTGTGCTAGTCACCACAAGGACCACAAAAATACATGGACTATACCACTGGAAATATGGCATGACATACTTCAAAACACATGTAGAGCTCATACTCAAAAGATACACATAATAAATGATACAAAAATGACAAATCTCCATGTTCTGACAAGAACCAGAGATTAACAGCAACTAGCCCTCTTCCAACGAAGATTTGGGCATCAAGATGACCTCTAATGAACATGGTGCAATTGAACAAAATGAAGGGCATCACGAGACGAACAATTTGACATATTATACGCACGAATCGGAGCTAGATGCACAAAGTTATCGCATCGGGAACAAGTGCATATGCTGAGAAAATACTGGGACTTAGGAAAAAAATGAGCGAGGGAAGTCAACGGGGAGGCTACCGCTCGATCGGATCTGGGCCGGAGGTCGGGCTCGCTCGCCGGAGGAGAAGAAGGGGCCGGCGGCGGCCTGGCCGGAGGAGGGCCCGGCGGCGGAGGAGGGC
>NC_057799.1:181074864-181084107 GCF_018294505.1 Triticum aestivum
GCCGGGCGGCGCAGCGGACGTGTCCGGCGCGGGCGGACGCGTCCGGCGCGGCGCGGAGGGAGAGGGTTAGGGTTTCGTCTGAGATTTCGTTTTTCGGGATGCCCACTCATTTATAGGTAGAGGGAGCTAGGAGACTCCAAATGAGGTGCGGTTTTCGCCCACACGATCGTGATCGAACGACCTAGAGCATGGAAAGAGTTTGGTGGGTTTTGGGCTGGTTTTGGAGGGGGTTTTTGCTGGATACTCAAATGGACATTGCGGAGGCCCGGTTAACCGATGGAGTACCAAACGACCTCCGAATGGAACGAAACTTGACCGGTAGGCTCCGGGTGGTATAATAAAGCCACTTGACAAGCCTCGGTCCATTCCGAAAAAGTATGACACACGCACACGAAAGAAAACTAGAGGGGTGCACCGGAGGAGATAGGAGCGCCGGATTGCAAAACGGACAACGGGGAAAATGCTCGGATGCATGAGACGAACACGTATGCGAATGCAATGCACATGATGACATGATATGAAAATGCATGACATGACAAAATACAAAACGAAAAACAAAACCCGACAACGGAGGGAAAAACATATCACATAGCCGGAAATGGCAAGAGTTGGAGTTACAAATATGGCAAGTTACATGCGGGGTGTTACAACACGCCACCACTACGAGAGGATCTCGTCCCGAGATCTAGGACTGAAAGAACTCCGGATATTCGGAACGGAGATGGTCCTCGCGTTCCCAGGTGGCTTCCCGGTCAGAATGGTGCGACCACTTCACTTTGAGGAATTTGATAGACTTGTTGCGAGTCTTGTGCTCAGTTTCTTCAAGAATAGCAAGTGGGTGCTCTTGATAAGACAAATCTTCTTGGAGGTCAATCTCTTCGAAGTCGATAGTGCGCTCAGGCGTCTTGAAGCACTTGCGGAGCTGTGACACGTGGAACACATCGTGCACGTTCGCGAAGTTGGAAGGAAGCTCAAGTTGATAGGCGAGGTCGCCTCTTTTGCCAATGATCTTGAAAGGACCCACGTATCTAGGGGCAAGCTTCCCTTTGATACCGAAGCGACGAGTGCCTTTCATTGGAGAGACGCGGAGGTAGACATGGTCTCCGATCTCGAAAGCCAAATCACGATGCTTACTATCATAGTAGCTCTTCTGGCGCGATTGCGCGGCTTTGAGATTATCACGGATGACTTTACACATTTCTTCAGCTTCAGTGATTAAGTCATTGCCAAGAAGTTGGCGTTCACCAGTCTCTGACCAATTAAGAGGGGTACGTCACTTTCTGCCATAGAGAATCTCGAATGGGGCCTTGCCCGAACTCGCTTGGAAGCTGTTGTTGTAGGAGAATTCAGCATAAGGAAGACAATCTTCCCATTTCATGCCAAAGGAAATGACACAAGCCCTGAGCATATCTTCAAGAATTTGATTGACTCGCTCGACTTGGCCACTAGTTTGAGGGTGAAAAGCTATGCTGAAGCGAATGTTTGTGCCCATGGCCTTCTGGAAGGAGTCCCAGAACTTAGAGGTGAAGATACTTCCACGATCGGAAGAAATCAATTGTGGAATGCCGTGCAAGGAGACAATTCTGGAGGTGTAGAGCTCTGCAAGCTGAGCTGCTGTGATGGATTCTTTGATTGGAAGGAAATGAGCCACTTTAGAGAGCTTGTCGATGACAACGAAAATAGCGTCATTTCCGCGCTTGGACTTGGGAAATCCAGTCACGAAGTCCATTTCGATATGATCAAACTTCCATTCTGGGATAGCAAGAGGTTGGAGGAGACCAGCTGGTCGTTGGTGTTCTGCTTTCACTCTTCGGCAGACATCACATTCATTCACGAATTGTGCAATTTCTCGCTTCATTCGAGTCCACCAATACGACTGCTTGAGGTCATGATACATCTTCGTACTTCCAGGATGAATAGAAAGGAGAGAATTGTGCGCTTCGTTCATTATGACTTTCCTTAGATCACCTTTCGGAACCACAATCCGGTCCTCGAAGAACAAAGTGTCTTTGTCATCAATACGATAGCACTTGTATTTGGGAAGATCCTTGTCGATACCACGTTTCACCTTCTTCACCATGGCATCAAGGAGTTGTGCCTCACGAATTTGATCTTCCAAAGTAGGAGATACTATGAGGTTGGCAAGAACGCCTTGAGGAACAACTTGGAGATTCAGCTTGCGGAAAGCTTCACAAAGATCCGGTTGGAAAGGCTTGAGAATTAAGCTGTTGCAATAAGCTTTCCTGCTTAAAGCATCTGCAATGACATTTGCCTTGCCTGGAGTATATTCGATACTCGGATTGTACTCTTGAATCATTTTGACCCATCGAGTCTGCCTGAGGTTGAGGTTGGGCTGAGTGAAGATATACTTGAGACTCTTGTGATCAGTGAAAATGTCCACTTGTCTTCCCAACAAGAGATGTCTCCACGTAACCAATGCATGGTCAACTGCCGCCAACTCAAGATCGTGAGTGGGGTAGTTCTTCTCGTTGGGCTTCAACTGCCGAGAGGTATAGGCCACAACTTTCTTCTCTTGCATTAACACAGCACCGAGACCTTGGAGAGAAGCATCACAGAAGACTTCATACGGCTTGGATTCATCAGGAGGAGTCAAGACAGGAGCTGTGACTAGTTTCTGTTTGAGAGTGTTGAAAGCAACGTCACACTCAGGAGACCAGACGTATTTCACATGCTTCTGTAGGAGGTTGGAAAGAGGCTTTGCAATCTTGGAAAAATTCTCAACGAATCTTCGGCAATAGCTTGCAAGACCCAGAAAATTGCGGAGCTGCTTGACATTTTGAGGAGGTTCCCAATCCAGAACTGCGGACACCTTCTCGGGGTTAACAGCGATGCCTTTGGCGGAGATGATGTGACCAAGGAAAAGAACTTCATCGAGCCAGAACTCACATTTGGAGAACTTCACATAGAATTGATACTCTCTGAGCTTGTCGAGCACCAATCGCAAATGTTTGGCATGATCCTGCTTGTTCTTGGAGAAGACCAAGATATCATCAAGATACACCAGAACAAATTCATTGGTATAGGGGTTGAAGATGAAATTCATCATCCGAGAGAACACCGGAGGAGCATTGACAAGGCCGAAAGACACGACAGTATATTCATAGGAACCAAAGCTCGTTCTGAATGCTGTCTTGGGAATATCTTCTTCACGAATGCGAATCTGATGATAACCCATACGAAGGTCAAGCTTCGAGAAAACTTTAGCGCCCTTGAGTTGCTCAAATAGCTCATTGATGTTGGGAAGTGGATACTTGTTCTTGATTGTCTTCTTGTTCAATGGACAGTAGTCGACACAAAGTCGGTCCGTGCCATCCTTCTTCTTGACAAAAAGAACACCACAACCCCATGGAGAAGAACTCGGTCTGATCAAACCCAGACGTTCTTGTTCATCGAGCTGCTTCTTCAATTCCTTCAGCTCGTTTGGTCCAAGCTTGTATGGACGCTTGCAAACGGGTACAGTACCAGGCTCTAGTTCGATAATGAACTCAACTGGCCGGTGCGGAGGCATACCCGGAAGCTCTTCTGGAAAGACATCTTGATACTCGCAAACGACTGGAATTTGAGAGATGGCATCCAATTCGCCCTTCTCATTGAGAGAGAAAAACCGAATGGTTTCATTACGAGCGGCAAAAATAATCACATCCTCAGACGAGTGTGTCAATTGAATTTCTCTGGCAGCACAATCAAGTCGAGCCTTGTGCTTAGCAAGCCAGTCCATCCCGAGAATAAGATCAATATCCGAGTCACCAAGAACAATTGGAGAAGACTGGAATGCATAATCGCCCATCTTGATGGTAACATTCGGAACCATGGAACTTGCATTCATGCATTTGCCTGGAGAGACAACTGCTAACGGCCTAGGCAATCCTTGGAAATGCAATTCATGCTTGGATGCAAAAGGTCTTGAAATGAAAGAAAGAGATGCACCAGTATCAAAAAGAACTTTTGCAGGAATATCGTTAACTGAGAGATTACCCATTATCACATCAGTAGATTCCTCCGCTTGAGCTGCATTGAACATGTTCACCTTTGCAAACTTTGGGTTATGCTTGACCACTGCATTGCTGGAAGATCTGACAGGAGGAGGAGGAGGAAGACGCCTCTGGTTGAAGCACTTGTTAGCATAGTGACCTTTCTGCTGACATTTGTTGCAAGTCACCTCTGAGAGTGGACGGTGATAAGGAGCATTGGACTTAGGAACTTGATTCTGAGACTTGTTCTGATAGCCAGAGTTTGAAGAACCATGGCCACCTTTGTTCTTCTGCTGGTAAGGCTGACGAAACGGAGGAGGAGGAGGAGGCAACCAGAACTTCTGTTGCTTAGCTGTCACAAGTGAGGAAGAAGAAGACTGAACTGCGTCTCTGACTCTCTTCTTAGAAGCCTCACACTTGAGCTGAGCAGCCTCTTGCTTCAGTGCCATATTGTAGAATTGATCAAACTGAGTAGGCTCAACAAGAACGAGAGCTAACTGCAGATCCTCTTTAAGGCCACCTCTGAAGTGATAGATCATGCTCTTCTCAGCAGGAACGTCTTGTTTAGCGAAGCGAGCAAGTTTCTGAAACTGAATGTTGTATTGATACACGGACATGTTTCCTTGCTTGAGATTGCGGAATTCCTCACGCTTGCTCTCAACAACACTTTGTGGAATGTGGTATGCTTTGAAGTCCCGACAGAAGTCAGTCCAAGTAATCACACGACCTCCTCTGGAATCTTTGTATTGCTGAAACCAATCAGTGGCTTGGTCCTTGAGCTGGAAAGAAGCGAACTTGACAAAGTCCTCAGGCTTGACATTGCTACATTCAAAATGCTTGTTGATGTCCACGAGCCAATCATCGGCATCCGTGGCCTCGGCACAGTAGCTGAAAGACTTGGGCTGATTTGCGAGAAACTGGTTGAGAGTGGCAAAGTGAAACTGATTGTTGCCTTGACCTTGATTGCCTTGATTGCCTTGCCCTTGAGTACGTTCTTGCAAGAGTTGCAGAATCATCTGAGCATTGGCGTTGGTGGCTGCCATGATTGCTTGCCATGCCTCCGGAGGTGGAGGTGGTGGCGGAGGGTTCGCTTGACTCCCTTCATTGCGATCCGGATTCTGACGCGTTGGCGGAGCCATCCTGAAGAGGGTGACATCCGTTAGCATCTTGATAGACAAAAGATAAGTAGAATCAACGGATAGATATTGCAACATCTAGTCTTCACAATAAACATTCGAACGAAGATGAACGAATGAATTCCGTAGTAAACCATCACACTTCCATAAGTTGAGAAGCCACTTGAAAAGATATGGAATGAACATATGAATTCAAAGTAACTCGAATACCACAAAACAAAATAAAACAAAGTATTGGCTTGCAAAATAAGCCGGAACAAACATATGATAGAAATTTCGTCCGAAGTTTTCGTGGTGGGGCCCACACGGGCTCAATCGTACAACACCATCATGTACAAGACTGTGCACATGACATACGAAGCGTCCCCGAGTCGGCAAAGCCATGGACTCTTTAAGACACAACGAGACCACTGTAAAATCAACCGTATACAGGCGGACCACTAGACGTCGAACCCCAATCTCATATCATGCGTCTGTCGGAAAGATATCCTAAGGCTACTAGAATTCCCACTTATAAACTCCCGAAACTTTCTGGTTATGCAATCTGGTGTAGGGGATACAGGGGACACAAAATATATCACCCAAACTAACAATCCCTAGATCCAGCTGTATCCATCCGTCAACACATAACCAAGAAAACCTTCGGAAATCGTTTACCTCAACCTTCGAAAAACATCCGTTATACAAGCTATGGCAATACTCCCAAACTCCCGCCCCAGTACTGGGTGGCGTCGAGGTGATCTCACCAACAACTGCATAAAAGAGATTTCGATGTCGGCGAAACTCAGGTATTCCAGAACTGCAACGATAAAATTGTGACGACAACACCTCGGAGCTCAACTCCCCGGGACACTGCCACAACCCCTAAATGACAGGAGGCACCAAGAACAATGTTCTCGTCACAAATCGATCGGAACGATTCCAAGATACCCGCGTGATCCTAAAATTTTTTTAGTGAAATTTGAGGAGAGAATAGTCAAAACTTCTACGTCAGGAGACCTCACCAGAGCGACGAAGGGACTGAGGAGTAAAAAGAATCCTACTCTCCGATATATATAATCCTAAGACTCAAAACATTTTGTTCTAGACTCAACAACGTCAGCGATTCGATCAAGCAGGGGGCTCCTAAGTCGGGGATGGCTCTGATTACCAACTTGTAACGCCCACGATGCGGCTATATCTCCCACGTGTCGAGGCACGACTTAGAGGCATAACCGCATAGTGGTTTTGTCGCAAGAAGGGTCATCTTCACACAATCCCATGTAATGAACAAGAATGGGATAAAGAGTTGGCTTACAATCGCCACTTCACACAATACATAATAAATATCATCATTCATCATTCAAAATACAATCATATAGACCGACTACGGTCAAAATCCAGATGAAAATAAGACAACCCCAAATGCTAGATCCCCGATCGTCCCAACTGGGCTCCACTACTGATCATCAGGAAAAGACACATAGTAACGACCACGTTCCTCGTCGAACTCCCACTTGAGATCGACGCCATCGTCTGCACCGGCATCGTCGGCACCTGCAACTGGTGTTGGAAGTATCTGTGAGTCACGGGGACTCAGCAATCTCACACCCGCGAGATCAAGACTATTTAAGCTTAACGGGGGAATGGTGCAAAAGGTGGAGCTGCAGCGGCAAAACATATATGGTGGCTAACTTACGCAGATGAGGGCAAGAAGAGAAGCAAAGGAACGGACGTCATCTAGCAATGACCAAGAAGAGGTCCTGAACACCTACTTACGTCATACATAACACAGACCGTGTTCACTTCCCGGACTCCGCCGAGAAGAGACCATCACGGCTACACACGCACTTGGTGTATTTTAATTGGGTCAAGTGACAAGTTATCTATAACCGGACATTAACAAATTCCCATCTGCCTCATAACCGCGGGCACGGCTTTCGAAAGATAATACCCTGCAGGGGTGTCCCAACTTAGCCCATCATAAGCTCTCACGGTCAACGAAGGATAAACCTTCTCCCGAAAAGACCCGATCAGTCTCGGAATCCCGGTTTACAAGGCATCTCGACAATGGTAAAACAAGACCAGCAAAGCCTCCCGAATGTGCCGACAAATCCCGATAGGAGCTGCACATATCTCGTTCTCAGGGCACACCGGATTGTCCAAGTTTCCGATAGGCCAGACCAAAGTTGCCCCTGGTGGCCACCGGCGACTGACAGTTTGGACCAATACTCAGAGGAGCACTGGCCCGGGGGTTTAAGATAAAGATGACCCTCGGGCTCTAGAAAACCCGGGGGAAAAAAGGTATAGGTCGCAAATGGTAAAACCAAGGTTGGGCCTTGCTGGAGGAGTTTTATTCAAGGCGAACTGTCAAGGGGGTCCCATAAATCACCCGACAGCGTAAGGAACGCAAACTCAAGGAACATAATCCCGGTATAACAGTAACTAGGGCGGCAAGAGTGGAACAAAACACCAGGCATAAGGCCGAGCCTTCCACCCTTTACCAAATATATAGGTGCATTAATTAAATAAGAGATATTGTGATATCCCAACATATCCATGTTCCGACATGGAACAAACTTCAACTTCACCTGCAACTAGCAACGCTATAAGAGGGGCTGAGCAAAAGCGGTAACATAGCCAAACAACGGTTTGCTAGGAAAGGATGGTTAGGGGCTGACAAGGCTGAAATAGGAGACATGATATAGCAAGTGATAGGTAGCGAGCATGGCAATAGAGCGAACAACTAGCATAGCAAAGATAGAAGTGATTTCGAGGGGTGGTCATCTTGCCTGCAAGATTCTCAGAGTTGTCGAAAACTTGATCCTCGTAAGCGTACTCGACAGGTTCCTCGTTCACGAACTCGTCTCCCGGCTCTACCCAAGACAAGAACACAAACAAACGGGACCACAATCAACAACGGGAAATGCGCAAGCAACATGATGCAAGACATGTATGATATGCAGGTTATGATATGCGATGCATATGCGTGCTTCGGAAGGAAAATGATGAACATGGCAGTAACTTGGCAAACCAAGCATGCCACTGGAAAGATGAGATGATTTCGGTCGAAATCGATATAAAGATCACCGGAATCGGATGCACGGTTTGCAAATGGCGAGCAAAACAAGAATGACACCAATCTGCGATAAACAGCAAGATAACACTTAAAATGCAACAAGTAACAATGCTACAGCACCCCAACATAGCAACAAAGCACATGCCAGTAATCTACAGGAGATTCTTAACAAAATATGAACACTGAGCTACGGGTAGTTCACAACATATCAAGCTCAAACAAGCATGGCAAAAGTGCAAAAGATTACAGGTTCACAGACTTGGTGGAAAACTGGACATGGCAGAAATTAGCATCAGGTAGCAATGTTCAGAGCACGAAATCAACATGCTACAGGAACTTAACATAGCAAAACAAGGCATGGTAGTGTTCTACTAAATGCACATGACAAAAGGCCCTTACTGACCATAAGCCAAAAAGGACCAGAAGATATGATGGCAAACATGTAAACATAGCAAGTTTCGTTATCAGGTTTCAGACTTAGCAGAAAACAGAGCATGGCAGAAATACTAAGTCCCTGAAATCAGAAATATTACGGTGCCTACTTTGCATGCTTGTGCTAGTCACCACAAGGACCACAAAAATACATGGACTATACCACTGGAAATATGGCATGACATACTTCAAAACACATGTAGAGCTCATACTCAAAAGATACACATAATAAATGATACAAAAATGACAAATCTCCATGTTCTGACAAGAACCAGAGATTAACAGCAACTAGCCCTCTTCCAACGAAGATTTGGGCATCAAGATGACCTCTAATGAACATGGTGCAATTGAACAAAATGAAGGGCATCACGAGACGAACAATTTGACATATTATACGCGCGAATCGGAGCTACATGCACAAAGTTATCGCATCGGGAACAAGTGCATATGCTGAGAAAATACTGGGACTTAGGAAAAAAATGAGCGAGGGAAGTCAACGGGGAGGCTACCGCTCGATCGGATCTGGGCCGGAGGTCGGGCTCGCTCGCCGGAGGAGAAGAAGGGGCCGGCGGCGGCCTGGCAGGAGGAGGGCCCGGCGGCGGAGGAGGGCGCCGGAGGAGGCGGT
>NC_057799.1:181084434-181100609 GCF_018294505.1 Triticum aestivum
GGGAGAGGCCGGCGGGACACGTGGCGCTCGCGGGTTGGCCGGGCGGCGCAGCGGACGTGTCCGACGCGGGCGGACGCGTCCGGCGCGGCGCGGACGGAGAGGGTTAGGGTTTCGTCTGAGATTTCGTTTTTCGGGATGCCCACTCATTTATAGGTAGAGGGAGCTTGGAGACTCCAAATGAGGTGCGGTTTTCGCCCACACGATCGTGATCGAACGACCTAGAGCATGGAAGAGAGTTTGGTGGGTTTTGGGCTGGTTTTGGAGGGGGTTTTTGCTGGATACTCAAATGGACATTGCGGAGGCCCGGTTAACCGATGGAGTACCAAACGACCTCCGAATGGAACGAAACTTGACCGGTAGGCTCCGGGTGGTATAATAAAGCCACTTGACAAGCCTCGGTCCATTCCGAGAAAGTATGACACACGCACACGAAAGAAAACTAGAGGGGTGCACCGGAGGAGATAGGAGCGCCGGATTGCAAAACGGACAACGGGGAAAATGCTCGGATGCATGAGACGAACACGTATGCGAATGCAATGCACATGATGACATGATATGAAAATGCATGACATGACAAAATACAAAACGAAAAACAAAACCCGACAACGGAGGGAAAAACATATCACATAGCCGGAAATGGCAAGAGTCGGAGTTACAAATATGGCAAGTTACATGCGGGGTGTTACATGAGATGTCTAGCAGGGAATTCTAGGACAGGCGTCGGCGCAACCCCTATGAGGAAGAACAAGAACCCAATCTTGTCAACCGCCCGTTCTAGAACCGGTTTCAGTATGCCACATACTTTGATGTGATCAAGGCTAAGAAGAATCTCTTTGTCAATGTTCATTCCATCAACACAGATGCTATGGAGAAGGACCTTGAGTACTTTGGTGATGCTCTACAGATGTGCTCTCAGTTGAACATTCTCAGGATCATGCAGTTCAACAAGGACTTTGATGCAGATTTGCTGGCACAGTTCTTTGCCACTGTTCACCTAGGGACTGACGCAGACAGGACTCTGACTTGGATGACAAATGGAAAGGTGCTAGCTGTCAAGTGGCAGGCCTTCATGGAGCTGCTTGAGGTGGAAGATCAAGGGCTCGAGACTCCAGTTGGTTTTCGTCCTCACCAAAATGTCACCTCCACTCACAAGCAAGCCCTCTGGCCCTACTGTACTCGGAAGGTCCACCCTGAGACCAGGAAGGAAACCTATGAGTTGTCTACCTATCTGGACATCCTTCACCGCATCTTTCGCGAGACTCTTTTCCCTCGTATTGGGAATCTGGACATGGTACACTCTTACCTTGTGGACATGCTTCTCTTCTGCCAGCGTGAGAAGGACGCAAACACTGGCGAGTCTCTGGACATCTCTCACGTCATGTGGTCTGAGCTTCTGGCGGCTGTTTCTGAGCGCAAGTGCCCAATTTATGGTCCGTTCATCATGTTGCTTATTGAGAGGGCCTGGAGACGTACCTATCCTGAGGAGCAGCTGGAAACTGGAGAGTTGGTCTCTCATGAGATCAAGCGTCTGAGGAAAAAGGATAATTGGGGTAGATCTGGAGCTCCATCTTCTGCTGCTGCCATGGAGACCGAGGACGAGGCTGCTGCCGGTGATGATGATGAGGAGTATGTGCCTCCTGGGACAGAGCCTTCTGTAGCAGAGCCCTCTTGGGCAAAGAAGCTCAAACGCAAGATGAAGAAGCTGTTCTGCCTGGAGTCTCATGGTCAGTACATGATTCATGTGGCTGAGAAGAAGGCAAGAGGACGTCACAAGGAGCTGATGCGTCAGATGGGTGCGACAGTCACCAGCGGCTCAGAGGGTCAGATTACTGAGGAGGAGGAGTGGATCCAGCAGCACTGTCCGTGGACCGACTCAGATGCCGAGCAGTTTCCGGGCGAGGACGGCAGTGCAGATGATCACGCAGAGTCCTGATGTTCGAGATCCTCAGCATGCTCTCACCTGGAGCCGTAGGCTAGCTCTTTCCCCTTTTGGTGTCTCGATGCCAAAGGGGGAGAGAGTTTAGGGATTTGCGTCGTTGTGTTTAGGGATTTGCGTCGTTGTGTTGCGAGTGTGTCTTTGCAGTTGTGCTTTCGTTATGTGCTACTTTGTGCTTTGCTTGGAACTTGTGCTTTGCTTGGTTTTGTGTTCAGTAAGACCTTAGTTCGCGTCATATGGTGTGAGACATATGCTACCCTATCATTATCATATCTTTATCTTTGTCTCTAGTCATTTGATATCTCATGAGTTATATGTTTCATTATGTTATATATCCTGCTATCTTGTTTCTCGCTTAGGTTGTTGGTCTCTAAAATACAGGGGGAGTGTTGATCCTAGTATGTGTGTCGTGCAGCTCAAAGCACCTATCTTGATGGCACACATCTAGGGGGAGCCCGTCTATATTTTAGAGACTTGGGGTTTGCTTATGTCCTTTGTTTTTCCCAGTTGTGCAAATCCCGTATTGTCATCAATCCACCAAAAAGGGGGAGATTGTAAGGGCATATTTATCCCTAAGATGTTTTGGTGATTGATGACAATGCTTTTGCGGACTAATCATGTGCGTTGAGTGTTTTTCAGAGATTCATTCTTTTGGCACGAGACGATTTCCTCCCCTCGGAGCTTAAAGCGAAGACGGTGTAGTCCTGTCGGATTAGTTTGGTGGACTAGTTTCATAGGGATCACCGTACTATCAAGAGGGGGTCCGTTTTGGAAAGGCTAGGGCGGAATCATCACGTACACTTCCTTTGCCCCTCCCTCCGAGCCTTTCCGTTTCGATGATGGGCTTGGTTCTCCATTCTTTGTGCCCTCTCGGGTCCCAGCGGTAGTACCGCGGGCCAGAGCGGTAGTACCGCTTGGGTGCTACAAGCGATAGTACCGCTCTGGAGCGGTAGTACCGCCCAGAGCAGTAGTACCGCTAGTTGCCCCATGTGTGTACTATCTCTGGTCCCAGCGGTAGTACCGCGGGACGGAGCGGTAGTACCGCTTGGGTGCCACAAGCGGTAGTACCGCTCTGGGCGCGGTGTTGGAAATATGCCCTAGAGGCAATAATAAATTGGTTATTATTATATTTCCTTGTTCATGATAAACGTTTATTATCCATGCTAGAATTGTATTGATAGGAAACTCAGATACATGTGTGGATACATAGACAACACCATGTCCCTAGTAAGCCTCTAGGAGACTAGCTCGTTGATCAATAGATGGTTACGGTTCCTGACCATGGACATTGGATGTCGTTGATAACGGGATCACATCATTAGGAGAATGATGTGATGGACGAGACCCAATCCTAAGCCTAGCACAAGATCGTGTAGTTCGTTTGCTCAGAGCTTTTCTAATGTCAAGTATCAAATCCTTAGACCATGAGATTGTGCAACTCCCGGATACCGTAGGAATGCTTTGGGTGTACCAAACGTCACAACGTAACTGGGTGGCTATAAAGGTGCACTACAGGTATCTCCGAAAGTGTCTGTTGGGTTGGCACGAATCGAGACTGGGATTTGTCACTCCGTGTAAACGGAGAGGTATCTCTGGGCCCACTCGGTAGGACATCATCATAATGTGCACAATGTGACCAAGGAGTTGATCACGGGATGATGTGAGTTACGGAACGAGTAAAGAGACTTGCCGGTAACGAGATTGAACAAGGTATAGGGATACCGACGATCGAATCTCGGGCAAGTAACATATCGATAGACAAAGGGAATTGAATACGGGATTGATTGAATCCTCGACATCGTGGTTCATCCGATGAGATCATCGAGGAGCATGTGGGAGCCAACATGGGTATCCAGATCCCGCTGTTGGTTATTGGCCGGAGAGTCGTCTCGGTCATGTCTGCATGTCTCCCGAACCCGTAGGGTCTACACACTTAAGGTTCGGTGACGCTAGGGTTGTAGAGATATTAGTATGCGGTTACCCAAAAGTTGTTCGGAGTCCCGGATGAGATCCCGGACGTCACGAGGAGTTCCGGAATGGTCCGGAGGTAAAGATTTATATATGGGAAGTCTTATTTTGGTCGCCGGAAAAGTTTCGCACTTTATCGGTATTGTACCGGGAGTGCCGAAAGGGGTCCGGGGGTCCACCAAGGGGTCCACCAGCCCCGAGGGGGGCCACATGGGCTGTGGGGGGTGCGCCTTGGTCTATATGGGCCAAGGGAACCAGCCCCAAGAGGCCCATGCGCCAAGAGATAAGATAAAGGGAGAGTCCTAAAGGGGGAAGGCACCTCCGAGGTGCCTTGGGGAGGATGGACTCCTCCCTGGCCGCACCCTTCCTTGGAGGAAGGGCCAAGGCTGCGCCCCCCCTCTCCCTTGGCCCTATATATAGTGGGGGGGAGGGAGGGCAGCAGCAATCCAAGCCCTGGCGCCTCCCTCTCCCTCCCGTGACACCTCTTCCTCCCCGCTTGCGCTTGGCGAAGCCCTGCCGGGATCCCGCTACTTCCACCACCACGTCGTCGTGCTGCTGGATCTCCATCAACCTCTCCTTCCCCCTTGCTGGATCAAGAAGGAGGAGACGTCGCTGCTCCGTACGTGGAGGTGCCGTCCGTTCGGCGCTAGGATCATCGGTGATTTGGATCACGACGAGTACGACTCCATCAACCCCGTTCTCTTGAACGCTTCCGCTCGCGATCTCCAAGGGTATGTAGATGCACTCCTTCCCTCTCGTTGCTAGTAAACTCCATAGATTGATCTTGGTGATGCGTAGAAAATTTTGAATTTCTGCTACGTTCCCCAACAGTGGCATCATGAGTCAGGTTTATGCGTAGTTTCTATGCACGAGTAGAACACAAAGTAGTTGTGGGCGTTGATTTTTCCAATTCTTCTTGCCGTTACTAGTCTTATCTTGATTCGGTGGCATTGTGGGATGAAGCGGCCCGGACCGACCTTACACGTACTCTTACGTGAGACAGGTTCCACCGACTGACATGCACTAGTTGCATAAGGTGGCTAGCGGGTGTCTGTCTCTCCCACTTTAGTCGGATCGAATTCGATGAAAAGGGTCCTTATGAAGGGTAAATAGAAATTGGCATATCACGTTGTGGCTTTTGCGTAGGTAAGAAACATTCTTGCTAGAAACCCATAGCAGCCACGTAAAACATGCAACAACAATTAGAGGACGTCTAACTTGTTTTTGCAGGGTATGCTATGTGATGTGATATGGCCAAAAGGATGTGATGAATGATATATGTGATGTATGAGATTGATCATGTTCTTGTAATAGGAATCACGACTTGCATGTCGATGAGTATGACAACCGGCAGGAGCCATAGGAGTTGTCTTTATTTTTTGTATGACCTGCGTGTCATTGAATAACGCCATGTAAATTACTTTACTTTATTGCTAAGCGTGTTAGCAATAGAAGTAGAAGTAATCGTTGGCGTGACAACTTCATGAAGACACAATGATGGAGATCATGATGATGGAGATCATGGTGTCATGCCGGTGACAAATATGATCATGGTGCCCCGAAGATGGAGATCAAAGGAGCAAAATGATATTGGCCATATCATGTCACTATTTGATTGCATGTGATGTTTATCATGTTATGCATCTTATTTGCTTAGAACGACGGTAGTAAGTAAGATGATCCCTCACTAAAATTTCAAGAGACGTGTTTCCCCTAACTGTGCACCGTTGTGAAGGTTCGTTGTTTCGAAGCACCACGTGATGATCGGGTGTGATAGATTCTAACGTTCGAATACAACGGGTGTTGACGAGCCTAGCATGTACAGACATGGCCTCAGAACACATGCGAAACACTTAGGTTGACTTGACGAGCCTAGCATGTACAGACATGGCCTCGGAACACAAGAGATCGAAAGATTGAACATGAGTCGTATAGTAGATGCGATCAACATGGAGATGTTCACCGATGATGACTAGTCCGTCTCACGTGATGATCGGACACGGCCTAGTTTGACTCGGATCATGTATCACTTAGATGACTAGAGGGATGTCTATCTGAGTGGGAATTCAATAATCAGATGAACTTCATTATCATGAACATAGTCAAAAGGTCTTTACAAATTATGTCATACGCTTTAGTTCTACTGTTTAAGATATGTTCCTAGAGAAAATTTAGTTGAAAGTTGATAGTAGCAATTATGCGGACTGGGTCCGTAAACTGAGGATTGTCCTCATTGCTGCACAGAAGGCTTATGTCCTTAATGCACCGCTCGGTGTGCTGAACCTCAGCGTCGTCTGTAGATGTTGCGGAACATCTGACATACACGTTTTGATGACTACGTGATAGTTCAGTGCGTAATGCTAACGGTTTAGAATTGTGGCACCAAAGACGGTTTTTTGAAACGTCGCAGAACATATGAGATGTTCCGAAGACTGAAATTGGGATTTCAGACTAGTGCCCACGTCAAGAGGTATGAGACCTCTGACAAGTTTCTTAAGCCTGCAAACTAAGGGAGAAAAGCTCAATCGTTGAGCATGTGCTCAGATTGTCTAAGTACCACAATCGCTTGAATCGAGTGGGAGTTAATCTCCCAGATGAGATAGTGATGGTTCTCCATAGTCACTGCCACCAAGCTAGTAGAGTTTCGTGATGAACTATAACATATCAGGGATAGTTATGATGATCCTTGAGCTATTCGCGATGTTTGACACCGCGAGAGTAGAAATCAAGAAGGAGCATCAATTGTTGATGGTTAGTAAAACCACTAGTTTAAGAAGGGCAAGGGCAAAAGGGATACTTCATGAAACAGCAAGTCGTTTGCTGCTCTAGTGAAGAATCCCAAGGTTGAACCCAAACCCGATACTAAGTGCTTCTGTAATGAGGGGAACGGTCACTGAAGCAGGACTACCCTAGATACTTGGTAGATGAGAAGGCAGGCAAGGTCGACAGAAGTATATTGGATATACATTATATGAATGTGTACTTTACTAGTACTCCTAGCAGCACCAGGGTATTAGATACCGGTTCGGTTGCTAAGTGTTAGTAACTCGAAATAAAAGCTGCGGAATAAATGGAGACTGGCTAAAGGTGAGATGACGATGTGTGTTGGAAGTGTTTCCAAGGTTGATGTGATCAAGCATCGCATGCTCCCTCTACTATCGAGATTTGGTGTTTGCGTTGAGCATGATTGGATTATGTTTATCGCAATACGGTTATTCATTTAAGGAGAATAATGGTTACTCTGTTTATTTGAATAATACCTTCAATGGTCTTGCACCTAAAATGAATCTCGATCGTAGTGATACACATGTTCATGCCAAAAGATATAAAATAGTAATGATAGTTCCACATACTTGTGGCACTGCCATTTGAGTCATATTGGTATAGAACGCATGAAGAAGCTCCGTGTAGATGGATCTTTGGACTCACTCGTTTTTGAAAGGATTGAGACATGCGAACCATGTCTATTGGTATATATGCATGAAGAAACTCCATGCAGATGGATCGTTTGGACTCACTTGATTTTGAATCACTTGAGACATGCAAATCATACCACATGGGCAAAATGACTGAAAGTCCTCGTTTTCAATAAGATGGAACAAGAGAGCAACTTATTGGAAGTAATACATTTTGATGTATGCAGTCCAATGAGTGATGAGGCATGCAGTGGATATCGTTATGTTCTTACTTCACAGATGATTTGAGTAGATGCTGAGTGTATTTACTTGATGAAACACAAGTTTGAATTATTGAAAGGTTCAAGTAATTTTAGAGTGAAGTTGAAGATCGTCGTGACAAGAGGATAAAATGTCTGCGATATGATCATAGAGACGAGTATCTGAGTTACGAGTTTGGCACACAATTAAGACATTGTGGAAAGTGTTTCACAATTAATACCGCCTGGAACACCATAGTGTGATGGTGTGTCCGGACATCATAGCTGCACCCTATTGGATATGGTGCATACCATGATGTCTCTTATCGAATTACCACTATCGTTTATGGGTTAGGCATTAGAGACAACCGCATTCACTTTAAAAGGGGCACCACACAATTCCGTTGAGACGACACCGTTTAGAGAAACCTAAGTTGTCGTTTCTTAAAAGTTTGGGGCTGCGATGCTTATGTGAAAAAGTTTCAGGCTCATAAGCTCAAACCCAAAGCGGATAAATGCATCTTCATAGAAAACCCAAAACAGTTGGGTATACCTCCTATTTCAGATCTGGAAGCAAAAGTAATTGCTTCTAGAAACGGGTCCTTTCTCGAGGAAAAGTTTCTCTCGAAAGAATTGAGTGGGAGGATGGTGGAGACTTGATAAGGTTATTGAACCGTCACTTCAACTAGTGTGTAGCAGGGCACAGGAAGTTGTTCATGTGGCACCTATACCAATTGAAGTGGAAGCTTATGATAGTAATCATGAAACTTCAGATCAAGTCACCAGCAAACCTCGTAGGACGACGAGGATGCGTGCTACTTCAGAATGGTACGTGATCCTGTCTTGGAAGTCATGTTGTTGGACAACGATGAACCTATGAGCTATGGAGAAGCGATGGTGGGCCCATATTCCGACAAATGGTTAGAAGCCATGAAATCCGAGATAAATGAATCTTTGAGAAGAAGACGGACGTGGACGGTAATGTTACCGTCTATGAAGCTCGACTTGTGGCAAAGAGTATTTCCACAAGTTCAAGGAGTTGACTACGATGAGAGTTTCTCATCCGTAGCGATGCTTAAGTCCGTCGGAATCATGTTAGCATTAGCTGCATTTATGAAA
Organism: Triticum aestivum; assembly: GCF_018294505.1. Lineage (NCBI taxonomy): Eukaryota > Viridiplantae > Streptophyta > Magnoliopsida > Poales > Poaceae > Triticum > Triticum aestivum. The sequence goes on from NC_057799.1 coordinate 181,093,113, forward strand.
TCTGGCAGATGGATGTCAAAACAAGTTTCCTTACCAGTTTTCGTAAGGAAAGGTTGTATGTGATACAATCAGAAAGGTTTTGTCGATCCTAAGGATGCTAAAAGGTATGCTAGCTCCAGCGATCCTTCCATGGACTAGAGCAAGCATCTCGGAGTCAGAATATACGCTTTGATGGAGTGATCAAAGTTTTTGGGTTTATACAAAGTTTGTTAGAAACTTGTATTTACAATAAAGTGAGTGGGAGCGCTGCAACATTTCTGATAAGTATATGTGAATGACATATTGTTGATCCGAAATGATGTAAAATTCTGGAAAGCATAAAAGGGTTGTTTGAAAGGAGTTTTTCAAAGGAAGACCTGGATAAAAGCTGCTTACATATTGGGCATCAAGATCTATAGAGATAGATCAAGACGCCCGATGATACTTTCAAAGATCGCACACCTTGACATGATTTTGAAAGAGTTCAAAATAGATCAGCAAAGAAGGAGTTCCTGGCTGTGTTACAAGGTGTGAGTATTGAGTAAGACTCAAGACCTGACCACAGCAGAAGAGAGAGAAAGGACGAAGGTCGTCCCCTTGCTTTAGACATAGGCTCTATAGTATGCTATGCTGTGTACCGCACATGAAGTGTGCCTTGCCATGAGTCGGTCAAGGGGTACAAAGTGATCCGGGAATGGATCACATGACAGCGGTCGAACTTATCCTTAGTATCTAGTGGACTAAGGAATTTTCTCGATTATGGAGGTGAAAAGGAGTTCGTCGTAAAGGGTTACGTCGATGCGAACTTTGACACTAATCCGGATGACTCTGAGTAGTAAACCGGATTCGTATAGTAGAGCAATTATTTGAAACGGCTCCAAATAGCGCGTGGTAGCATCCACACGATGACATAGATATTCGTAAAGCACACACGGATCTGAAAGGTTCAGACCTGTTGACTAATAACCTCTCTCACAAGCATAACATGATCAAACGAGAACTCATTGAGTGTTAATCACATAGTGATGTGAACTAGATTGTTGACTCTAGTAAACTCTTGGGTGTTGGTCGCATGGTGATGTGACCTGTGAGTGTTAATCACATGGTGATGTGAACTAGATTATTGACTCTAGTGCAAGTGGGAGACTGTTGGAAATATGCCCTAGAGGCAATAATAAATTGGTTATTATTATATTTCCTTGTTCATGATAAACGTTTATTATCCATGCTAGAATTGTATTGATAGGAAACTCAGATACATGTGTGGATACATAGACAACACCATGTCCCTAGTAAGCCTCTAGGAGACTAGCTCGTTGATCAATAGATGGTTACGGTTTCCTGACCATGGACATTGGATCTCGTTGATAACGGGATCACATCATTAGGAGAATGATGTGATGGACGAGACCCAATCCTAAGCCTAGCACAAGATCGTGTAGTTCGTTTGCTCAGAGCTTTTCTAATGTCAAGTATCAGTTCCTTGGACCATGAGATTGTGCAACTCCCGGATACCGTAGGAATGCTTTGGGTGTACCAAACGTCACAACGTAACTGGGTGGCTATAAAGGTGCACTACAGGTATCTCCGAAAGTGTCTGTTGGGTTGGCACAAATCGAGACTGGGATTTGTCACTCCGTGTAAACGGAGAGGTATCTCTGGGCCCACTCGGTAGGACATCATCATAATGTGCACAATGTGACCAAGGAGTTGATCATGGGATGATGTGAGTTACGGAACGAGTAAAGAGACTTGCCGGTAACGAGATTGAACAAGGTATAGGGATACCGACGATCGAATCTCGGGCAAGTAACATATCGATAGACAAAGGGAATTGAATACGGGATTGATTGAATCCTCGACATCGTGGTTCATCCGATGAGATCATCGAGGAGCATGTGGGAGCCAACATGGGTATCCAGATCCCGCTGTTGGTTATTGGCCAGAGAGTCGTCTCGGTCATGTCTGCATGTCTCCCGAACCCGTAGGGTCTACACACTTAAGGTTCGGTGACGCTAGGGTTGTAGAGATATTAGTATGCGGTTACCCGAAAGTTGTTTGGAGTCCCGGATGAGATCCCGGACGTCACGAGGAGTTCCGGAATGGTCCGGAGGTAAAGATTTATATATGGGAAGTCTTATTTTGGTCGCCGGAAAAGTTTCGCACTTTATCGGTATTGTACCGGGAGTGCCGAAAGGGGTCCGGGGGTCCACCAGCCCCGGGGGGGCACATGGGCTGTGGGGGGTGCGCCTTGGTCTATATGGGCCAAGGGAACCAGCCCCAAGAGGCCCATGCGCCAAGAGATAAGATAAAGGGAGAGTCCTAAAGGGGGAAGGCCCCTCCGAGGTGCCTTGGGGAGGATGGACTCCTCCCTGGCCGCACCCTTCCTTGGAGGAAGGGCCAAGGCTGCACCCCCCCCTTCTCCCTTGGCCCTATATATAGTGGGGGGAGGGAGGGCAGCAGCAATCCAAGCCCTGGCGCCTCCCTCTTTCTCCCGTGACACCTCTTCCTCCCCGCTTGCGCTTGGCGAAGCCCAGCCGGGATCCCGCTACTTCCACCACCACGCCGTCGTGCTGCTGGATCTCCATCAACCTCTCCTTCCCCCTTGCTGGATCAAGAAGGAGGAGACGTCGCTGCTCTGTACGTGTGTGGTACACGGAGGTGCCGTCCGTTCGGCGCTAGGATCATCGGTGATTTGGATCACGACGAGTACGACTCCATCAACCCCGTTCTCTTGAACGCTTCCGCTCGCGATCTACAAGGGTATGTAGATGCACTCCTTCCCTCTCGTTGCTAGTAAACTCCATAGATTGATCTTGGTGATGCGTAGAAAATTTTGAATTTCTGCTACGTTCCCCAACACGCGGTAGTACCGCTCCAGAGCAGTAGTACCACTAGTGGCCCCAAGCCGTAGTACCGCGCTGGTCTCGTGCTAGTACCGCCTCGATTCGAGGGCTCCTTTTTCGTGTCAGGTTTTATGGTACTGGCCGTGGCTGTGGGGGGCCGTAGTACCGCTCCTGTGCGGTAGTACCGCCCTCCCTCCGCGGTAGTACCGCTGTGGGCCAAGCGGTAGTACCGTGCTTTGGGGCAGTAGTACCGCTTATAGCGGCAAGCGGTAGTACCGCTGGCTCAGTGGTACTACCGCTCTCTTCGGGGCAGAAGGGGGGTAACGGTTGGTTCGTTCCCCCCACTATATAAAGGGGTCTTCTTCCCCAAAGTTGACTCACCTCTTCCCCCAAAAGCTCCATTGTTGCTCCAAGCTCCATTTTCGCCCGATCTCTCTCCCTAGCCAATCAAACTTGTTGATTTGCTCGGGATTGGTTGAGAAGGCCGATCTACACTTCCACCAAGAGAAATTTGATTCCCCCCACTTATCCCTAGCGGATCTTGTTACTCTTGGGTGTTTGAGCACCCTAGACGGTTGAGGTCACCGCGGAGCCATAGTCCATTGTGGTGAAGCTTTGTGGTGTCGTTGGGAGCCTCCAATTAAGTTGTGGAGATTGCCCCAACCTTGTTTGTAAAGGTCCGGTCGCCGCCTTCAAGGGCACCAATAGTGGAATCACGGCATCTCGCATTGTGTGAGGGCGTGAGGAGAATACGGTGGCCCTTGTGGCTTCTTGGGGAGCATTGTGCCTCCACACCGCTCCAACGGAGACGTACTTCCCCTCAAAGGAAGGAACTTCGGTAACACATCCTCGTCTCCACCGGCTCCACTCTTGGTTATCTCGTTCCTTTACTTTCGCTAGTTTACTTGAGTTATATCTCTTTCTTGCTTGCGTGCTTGTTGTCGTTGCATCATATAGGTTCTTCACTTAGTTGCATATCTAGACAACCTATTTTGATGCAAAGTTTAATTTGGTAAAGAAAAGCTAAAAATTGTTAGTTGCCTATTCACCCCCCCTCTAGTCAACTATATCGATCCTTTCACCCATCTTGCTACTCTTCAGAGAGTTATTTTATTTGAACCGCCAGAATGAATGTGCCAACGGGCCTAGCTTGGAGCTTGGCGGGGTCTCAATCCAACGACGGAGAGACGCCATTTTTCCTTATGCGAATCCACCAAGTCACCCCAAAGACTGGAACCAGACATGGTTCTATTGCAAGACACTTCTTCGGCTGATGAGAACCCTCTGCCCGGCTTTCGCGCCCTGCGCCTCGAGTCTAATCATCCTCTTCCAGACAAGTTGCCCGCTGCTGATCGCCAGAAACTCGCCCCCACCATGGCTAAAATCAAGGCTCTTTTGGGGAATGGTTTAAGTGGTATCGACTTGGTCCGGGTTTGGCTTGCCTGGCGGATCATTCCATTGAGTCGCCGCTCTGGTTTGATGTGTACTTATACGGGCGAGAAGAATGATCCTCTGCGGCATAGTTCTGATAATTTACCTGACGACGTCATCGATGATATGACAAAGTCTCTCTTGAATGAAAGCCTAGTAGACTGTGGCAAGGTGGGCTGAAGCCTTTTCTGCAAAGCTAACCCGGCTCCAGCGGTAAGTCGCCAAACTGAGTATTTTTACCTTCATCCTTGATGTTTTTGTCTTTACTCAAACTTTGCTGATTTTTCACAGGCTGATGACAAATTTTGGAAGACAAAGTACGATCATGAAGCTGCAAAGAGAGCCAGGAAGGCCAAGAGAGCCGCCAGAAAAACCACCACCAAGAAGAAAGGAAATTAGACCAGCGCCTCTGATTTGCTACGACTAGAAGATACCTCTAAGTAGGAGGTAGCTCTTGATTCTCTAGGCTCCTTTTTTAACCACCTTATTGACACTGATTATCATCAGGAGGACACGGGAACGAGTCACGGAGTGGGTGAAGAGGTAACTATTATTTCCTCCAACTCCGAGCCTTTGCCAAGACAGAAAATCCGAAGATTAACCCGGAAAGTAAGATTTTCACATCCTTTAGCTTATCAAGATCCTCAATTTCTTTTGAAGCGACAGATTCATGAGAGCCGGAGGCAGACCCGGACCAGCAAGGACGCAGAACTCTCCTCCGGCTTACCAAATACACCAAGGAAGCGCCGGAACGAGGTCACCTCTAACTTAACTCCTTTTTATCCTTTGGCGGGTCTCACACGTCAACCACTCAACTCTTCTGACTTGAATTATCAGGAAACTTCACCTTCCTCCGGCGACTCACTCCAGTCCAACATGCTGGCTTTTAAGACCGCTCCAGGGTAATGATAATTTACTTATCCTGTATTCATTTCAATTCTTTATATTTGTACTGATATTATGATCTTTATGCAGCAGAAAAGCAAAGCCCAGCAAGAAGGTGAAGAAGAGCAAGACGGCCGAAGAGCCCTCCATCAATGAGCCAGAACTCCAGACGGCCGCACCGGAAGCCTCTGTTCCTGAGCCGCCACTTGAACCGGCTCATGACATGCCAACACCAACCGCTGACCCGCCTGCTGATCAAGCCGCCGACGGCTCTGTAACCCTTGAAGCTTCCAGCCCGGCCAAGACAGACGATCCACAAGATGCTAATGTTGAAATTACTAGGACCGGCTACACTAAGCCGGGGAGACCTACTGTGCTAGCCAAGTGTTCTGCCAAGGAAGAGCACCTGGAACGCCGTAAGGTCAGATTTGACATTGCTGATTATAATCACATGAGCATTGGTGAAGTTTTTTCTGGATATCTTAGCCAAGTGCACAACAGCCGTGACCTCGAAGTTGATATGGTGAAGCAAATGCACCCAAAATTTGAGGTATGAACTCTTTCCCTTCACTTTTAGAATTATCCTTACTATGCTAGCCCCCAAGTCTATTGCTTATGATGAATATGTTGTAGACTTAGAACAGACATATAAGCATTAATAATATCCTTTGGTCAAACCTGTAAAAAATCCGGCTTACTCCGTAGTCCCCAAGGGCCGGTTTAATCAACATGAATGAGCCGGTCCTTCACATGCTTGTGCAGAATATAGTCCTTGTGTAGATTTAACAACAATACGCATTAGCCCCCAAGTGCCAAGTACTCTTGCTTGCAAAGTGCTTGGGACTTACTCTCATGAACCGCCACTTAGATAAAATCTTCGTTAGACATTAGCCCCCAAGTGCCAAGTGTTATTGCTTGCAAAAGGCTTGGGACTTAATATTGTATGCTAATATTCATGATTTTGACCCGGTATTTGTACAGGCCACCACTACTCAACTTCAATCAGAACTGTCTGAATTGAAGAACCGTCTGGAAGCTCAGGAGACTGAAGCTCAAAAGGCCAATTCCAAATTTGAATTCAGTGTGGCTGAACAAGAGAAATTGAAATCCAAGTTTGTGGTTGAGAAGAAGGCCTGGGCTGAAGAAAAAATTGCCTTAACCCAACGAGCTGAAACAGCAGAAACGACTCTTGAAGAGGTGACTACTGAATTGTCCGGCTTAAAACGCCATATATCTCAGATGGTCTCAGCAATCTTTGGTAAGTCGCCCTGCAAGTGTCAAATACTGAATCTTTCTAGTGATCATATGAATTGTCATTAACTCACCTAATATTGCTATGCAGGCCCCAGGAGCTCCAACCTCAACCAGGACATGCTGGTGAAGCTGAAGGCGGTTTACACGCTCGTGGAACAACTTTATACTGGATCTCAGCGTGCCTTGGCCACAGTTGCCTGTCAAACGAAGTCCCCACACTCCTGGTGGATGTGCTAAAGCGGCTTTTTGTGCTGCCCCAGCGGTTCGATGAATTAAGGCGATCATCTGCAAGAGTCGGAGCCGTGGCTGCTTTAAGCCGGGCCAAGGCGTGGCTACCGGAGTTAGACCCGGCCGACATCGCCATTGGATATCCAAGCCTTAAGGAGGATGGCACATCATTTGAACAGAAGGACTTCGCCGCTTGTGTGAAGGAAATACGCCCTGTGGGCACCCTGATTGCTGATGAGGCGGATCTCACCAAGTACCAGCCGGGTTATGACGCGGAAAATCGGAGGATTCCAATGCCGCATTATAAACTGACCAGCTTGACCCCTCCAATCCGTAAGCATACCTTCGCCCCTGAAGTTGACCCGGCCGGACTAATTGATGATGAAGCTGAATTTGAAGCTTTGAATGGCGTTGACTGGTTATCATCAACCTTCCAGGACAGGGAACAGGACGGAGGAGCGGAAAGGGTTGATCCGGAAGCTTCAGGCCAACAAGAGAATTGACCCGCCGGGCGGCTCATATTTGTACCTTGCTGGAAAACAATTTAATCATTTGGACTCGGCGAGTCATGTAATAGGGTAGAAATGACTTTGCTTTGTCGTGCCATCATGCACGTTTTGGTGCTCAACATTGTTAAGTCGCCGCCTTATACTCTCCCCTCACTACTGGAATCAGCTAATTTCCCATCTGCCAGCTCTTTGCCATCAGCTACCCAAAAGCAGACGACAAAGAAGCTCTTTGCCATCTGCGAGCTCTTTGCCGTCTGCCAGCAGACGGCAAAGAATCTTTGTCGTCCGCTGGCAGACGGCAAAGAGTGAGGTGGCCCCCACCCCCCGCCCGTTTGGGAAAAACTTAACAGCCCACCTCTTTGCCG